>NC_069503.1:185162282-185314782 GCF_027579735.1 Bombina bombina | reverse complement strand
AATTCGTAAGGAATACGATTAAGCTTAGTGTTTTTTATTTTTTGTAATTTAGTGTTTATTATTTTTTGTAATTTTAGATTTTTTAATTTTTTTCATAGTGTTAGGTTTTTTTAAATTTGTAATTTAGATTTTTTTAATTGGTAGATTTTTATTTTATTAGAATAGTCATGTTAGGTTAATTTATAGTTTAAACTTAGGTTTATTGGCGATGTGGGTGGGCGGTAGATTAGGGGTTAATAACTTTATAAGGACACTGAACCCAAACTTTTTCTTTTGTGATTCAGATAGAGCATGACATTTTAAGCAACTTTCTAATTTACTCCTATCCTATTATCAAATTTTCTTAATTCGCTGGGTATCTTTATATGAAATACAAGAATGTAACTTTAGATGCCGGCCTATTTTCGGGGAACAACCTGGGTTGTTCTTGCTGATTGGTGGATAAATTGATCCACCAATAAAAAAATGCTGTCCAAAGTTCTAAACCAAAAAAAAGCTTAGATGCCTTCTTTTTCAAATAAAGATAGCAAGAGAATGAAGAAAAAATGATAATAGGAGTAAATTAGAATGTTTCTTAAAATTGCATGCTCTATCTGAATCACGAAAGAAAAATTTTGGGTTCAGTGTCTCTTTAATAAAGTGTTTGCGATGCGGAAGGGTGGTGGTTTAAGGGCTAATAGGTAGATTATGGATGTTAATGTAACAGTTTAGTTATGAGTTTTGTGAAACATTTTTGTTTCGCAAAATCCATAACTACTGGTTTCAGATGGTGGTATGGATTGTGTCAGTATAGGCTGTAACGCAAGCATTTTAGCCGGACCGCACAACCTGTTATACCGGCGCTATGAAAATCCCACACAAAAACGTAATTTTTTGAGTGCGGAATAAACGTTGCGTTACAGGCTAAATTGCTTGCGGTATAGCTATACCGACACAACTCTTAATATGCCTCCCTGGTCATTCCAGCGTAATGGCCAATTTTTCAACGTTAAAAGCTGTACTGCACCGTAACGCAAAACTCGTAATATCAGTGTATGTGTGAATAGTGCATGCATTGTTTGTTTACTATATATTCCTGTCTACAGGACTTCTCCAGACTGGCCCCTATTTTGTGGAACTCTCTGCCTTGCTCCAGAAGACTTTCCCCTCCAGTTAAAAGTTTTAAGCACTTTTTAACCCCTTAAGGACCGGGCATTTCAGACAAAAACTTCCACAAAAGACCAGAGCATTTTTAGCATTTTTGTCATCACTACATTTAACCCCTTAATGACAACTGACGTACCAGGTACGTCATGCATTAACAAGCAGTTAATGACAATGGACGTACCTGGTACGTCAGTTGTCTAACAGAGTGCTGGAAGCGATCGCAATCGCTTCCAGCAGCTCTCAGGGTATTGCAGTGATGCCTCCATATGGAGGCATCCTGCAATACCTTTTTAGAAGACTCTGATGCAGAGAGAGCCACTCTGTGGCCCTCTCTGCACCGGTAGCGATGGTGCCGGTTCGTTGGTGGGTGGGAGCGTAACAGGGAGGCGGGTGGGTGGCCCATCGCTACCCGGCATCCGGTTCCTAGAAGTGCAATGTGCATGCCGGGTGGCGGGAGCGTGCGGGGGGCGCGCGTGCGCGTGCATGTGCGCGCGCATTAGCTGCCCACTGACACCAATGAGGAGGGAAGAGGGGGGGAAAAAGATTTTTAAAAAAAATAATATAAAAGGATCTGGGAGGGGAGGGGGATAGGGGTATTGTGGGGGGCTGCTACACTACAGAAAACATAAAAAATTCCAAAAGAGGAAAAAATACTTTTGTTTTTGGGGCAAATTGGGTACTGGCAGACAGCTGCCAGTACCCAAGATGGCCGCAATTAGATAGGGGAGATGGTTAGAGAGCTGGGGGGGGGGATCATGGAGGTTGGGGCTAAGGCAGGAATCCATCACAGCTAAAATATTTTATTTTTTTATTAAAAAAAAAAAACTCCTTTTATTTAGTACTGGCAGACTTTCTGCCAGTACTTACGATGGCGGGGACATTTGTGGGGTGGGGGAGGGAAGAGAGCTGTTTGGGAGGGATCAGGGGGTGGGATGTGTCAGGTGGGAGGCTGATCTCTACCCTAAAGCTAAAATTAACCCTGCAAGCTCCCTACAACCTACCTAATTAACCCCTTCACTGCTGGGCATAATTTACGTGTGGTGCGCAGCAGCATTTAGCAGCCTTCTAATTACCAAAAAGCAATGCCAAAGCCATATAAGTCTGCTATTTCTGAACAAAGGGGATCCCAAAGAAGCTTTTACAACAATTTGTGCCATAATAGCACAAGCTGTTTGTAAATAATTTCAGTGAGAAACCTAAAATTGTGAAAAATTTAAAGTTTTTTTTTTATTTACTCGCATTTGGTGGTGAAATGGTGGCATAAAATATACCAAAATGTGCCTAGATCAATACTTTGGGTTGTCTTCTAACAAAAAATATATACATGTCAAGGGATATTCAGGTATTCCTGACAGATATCAGGGTTCCAATGTAACTAGCGCTAATTTTGAAAAAAAGTGGTTTGGAAATAGCGAAGTGCTACTTGTATTTATGGCCCTATAACTTGCAAAAAAAGCTAAGAACATGTAAACATTGGGTATTTCTAAACTCAGGACAAAATTTAGAAACTATTTAGCATGGGTGTTTTTTGGTGATTGTAGATGTGTAACAGATTTTGGGGGTCAAAGTTAGAAAAAGTGTGTTTTTTTTCCATTTTTCCTCATATTTTATTATTGGTTTTGTAGTAAATTATAAGACATGATGAAAATAATGGTATCGTTAGAAAGTCCATTTAATGGCGAGAAAAGTGGTATATAATATGTGTGGGTACAGTAAATGAGTAAGAGGAAAATTACAGCTAAACACAAACACCGCAGAAATGTAAAAATAGCCATTGTCGTTAAGGGTAAGAAAATTGAAAAATGGTCCGGTCATTAAGGTGTTAAACATAAATAGAGCCTTTTTAATATTTACCTATCAAAACTATATATTTTTTTTAGTAAACAATCTAGATATTGATCTAGGCACATTTTGTTAGATTTCATGCCACCATTTTACTGCCAAATGCGATCAAATAAAAAAAAAAAAGTTACATTTTTCACAATTTTAGGTTTCTCACTAAAATGATTTAAAACAGCTTGTGCAATTATGGCACAAATGGTTGTAAATGCTTCTCTGGGATCCCCTTTGTTCAGAAATAGCAGATATATATGGCTTTGGCATTGTGTTTTGGTAATTAGAAGGCCGCTAAATGCAGCTGCGCAACACACCTGCATTATGCCCAGCAGTGAAGGAGTTAATTTGGTAGCTTGTAGGGTTAATTTTAGCTTTAATGTAGAGATCAGCCTCCCACCTGACACATCCCATCCCCTGATTCCTCCCTGACACCCCTCAAACAGCTTTCTTCCCTCCTCCACCTCACAATTGTCACTGCCATCTTAATTACTGGCAGAAAGTCTGCCAGTATGAAAATAAAAGCCTTTTTTTTTTATATATTTGCTGCAGTGTAGGTTCCCCCTAAACCCCCAACCTCCCTAATCCCCCCCAAAAAAGCTCTCTAAGCTCCCCCCCTTCTGCCTATCTGCTGATATCTTAGGTACTGGCAGCTGTCTGCCAGTACCCAGTTTGCTGCAAATTTGGCTATTTTTTTTTTTTTTAAATATCATTTTTATTAGGGAGGACAAAATGCACACACAAAACAAGATTACGTGATGCTGTCACATTACAACAGGGAGTGGTTATTCATTACAATGTCATTGGGTAGAATACAGGTTCCATGCTTAACATGTTATTTACTATAACAAGATAACAGTTGAAAGTTATATTTCAGTGTATATCAGAAAATGGGCATGGCAGTGGTGCATAAGTCCTAATCCCAAACTCTACTTTTTTTTCCTTTTTCTTTGCAACATACAAAACCGTAAACCTAACTAAACAATATAACCCTAACTAACAAGTGCAAATAGTAAAACCTCTGTCAGAGGTAACCGTTACGGACCTGTCAGGAAAGGACCGCTGGAGTGCTGAGGCCTGGCTGGGGAAGAAAAAAAAAAAAAAAAGGGGGGAGAGGATATTGTAGTGGTAGTAATAGGGGAGGAGGGTGGAGAGGGAGATAAGAATACAGGTAAGTTACGGAGTTTGACATAATATCCCCTATAGATTTTTAGTTGAGTAAGTGGTCCCAGTCTCCTCTAAGTGTGTCCTCCATGAAGGCAACCGAGTCCCTAAATGGTCTAAGGATTAGCCTCTGAACCTCCAGCTCGAAAGTGAGTATAAGTCTGCGCCATTTACGTAGGAACAGACCTAATCTGTTCTGAACATCGGTTCTCACATCCATCTGTTCTATGAAAATTTGTGATTTTAGCAGATTTTTGAAACCTCTAAAAGAGGGGCCTTTATCTGCTATCCAGTGTTGTAGTAAGTGTTTCCTAGCCACTAAAATAATTAGGCTTAGTACCGAGTCCTGTTGTCGGAGCCTCTCATCCCACAACAGAAATATTATAGTCTCAGGAAGTAAGTCAATCTGTATCTGTAACCGCCTTCTCAGCCAGAATTGTATCTTACCCCAGTATTGCCTAATTGAGGGGCACTCCCATATGTAATGGAAAAGCCCGGGGTTAGCTAAGGCGCATTTAGTACACCTTGGGGTGAGATAGGCCCTGTGCCCTGGTTTTTTCCAGGCTGTTCCTTACTTCTATCCAAGAGACCTCTCTCATACCCTCTCTAACCCAACCTGCCTGTATCGAAGACTGATGAGAAGTGGAAAGGTGGTGTAGGAGTGTATGGTAAATTTCCGAAAGCGAGAACCTACCCATGGCGTATAGTGTCTGAGAAAGGCGGAAGGGAGAACCCTCCCAAAAATCTGCACCGTCTCTGATCAGTGCCCCCATATAGTGACGAACCTGTAAATTTGGCTATTTTAAAAAAACAAATAAAAAAAAAAACACATTTTTTTCTGTAGTGTAGCTGCCCCCCTCCATACCCTACCCCTCCCCCTCCCAGATCCCTTTTTGTTAACGGATCCCACATGGGATCCCCCTCATTGCCCCTACTCCCTCCTTCCCCCTCAATGACGCATATATTTTTTTTACTCCCTGTAGCGTGGCTGAGCAGTCCCACCTCCTCCCGCCCTCCTCCCACCCCCTCCAGTGATGGGCCGCCCACCCGCCTCACTCCTTAATGATCGGCACCACCGCTGTACGATGCAGAGAGGGCCACAGAATGTCCCTCTCTACATCAGTAACTCTGCATATCTATTTCTTCAGTGCCCCATTTGTGGGGCATGCAGAAATAGCGCAATCTCGCTATTTTGAGCGAGATTGCAGCAGAGAGAAGCCCAGGACTGCAGCGACATACAGGGTACAGCACTGGTCGTTAAGGGGTTAAAGACTGATCAGGGATGCATACAATATACGCTAGCCTATATATAGCCTTTGTTATCCCCCTTAGCATGTAAGCCTATGAGACCTGCTGTTAGTAGCTCACTTTCATGAGAGCTGATTAACAACAGTGCAACTCTTGACAGGACTAGGTATGGGCGAATGTGTTTATATCCAAATTCGAATGTTAGAACGAATGTTATTCCAGAAATTCGATTTACATAACAGAATGTTGATAAGAACGAATATTCTTAAAAATTTGATTTTCGAATGTTATTTACAGTTTTCGAATGTCACATTCAAATTCGAATATTACATTTATAAAACAAAGTATTAGACTAGAAATACTATTTTGAATTTGAATGTCACATTCAAATCGAATATCACATTTAAACCACAGTATTAGACTAGAAATACTATTACAAATTTGAATGTGACATTCGAATTCGAATGTAGCATTCAAATTCGAATATTACATTTATTAAACACAGTTGTAGACTAGAAATACTATTTCAAATTTGAATGTCACATTCAAATTCGAATGTCACATTCGAATATTACATTTCGAAATTGAATGAATACATAGCTAAACATTCTATTATTCGAACGAATATTTTCGAATTTTATTGAAAAATTCGAAAGCGAAAATTTGAAAATAGAATGATAGAATGTTATATAAACATTCGAAATTTGATTCAAACGAACGAATGTATCAAAATTCGTTTTAAATTTCACATTTTTAGAAATATTCGCCTATCCCTAGACAGGACTCTCTGCCCACTTGTTCCCTATAAATGTTACGCATTTCATACCTCTGTTTATAGCACTGCGGAGTCTGTTGGCTCTCTACAAATAACTGATAATAATATCTATGTCTAGTGTGTGTGTAGAGAGGGTGTGTAGTTTGTGTTTTATATGTTTGTGTGCTCGCATACAATTTCTCTAGAAGGATTCAAAACTTCATAAACTATTTTATAGTGAAAGGTTTCCAGAGATGGTTGATAGCCCTTTAAAATCAGACATTATTTCAAAGCACATTTGTAGAGCAATGTTGTTTTTTTAAATAAACAATAACAATAACAGTAATTGATTTCTAATATTAATTCTTGAATCACTGTACAGCTCAGCATCAAGTCTTATAAATTAATTTATTTCATTAAAACCTGAGCTGCCATTTCCAATTGCAGAATCATTTGACATTATATGGGCAACCTTTCTTCCTCAGAAATTAATATAAAGGGATTGGCCCCAGGATACATAGAGCTTAAAAGAAAAATTGATTACTGCATTTCCTTTCACATACAAAGGAACCACATCATTCTGTTGCAAACCGAACACATTACTAATAACAAATGGCAAACTGCAAATATATGTTGTTTGTATGAGATTTGCTGGTGACGGATTTATTTTTACTACAATAAAATAATTTTTCAAGCAAAAAGAAATTCACTATATAAGAATGTCTACGTTTAATAAATTATAGACTTTTATATATCCCAATCACACAGTGTCATGGCTTTGGAATAATATACTTCAATTAAAACTGTCCTTAATCCTAACACCCCCTAAATTAACCCAAAACTAAAAAGTCAATTATTGTCCGTTTGAGAGTCATTGGAACATACTACAAACTAATAAGACAAATCACAAGTTTCGTTGAATTTTATGAGCACATCTACAATATTTTGGTTTGGTTACTTTTTTCGGTTTGGTTACTATTATTACAGCGACTTCTAAATCGCATTAAACAGTCACAAAAAGCAAGTGCTACAGAGCACATCTGGTTGTGTGTACGTTAATGTGGTATTAAAAGTGCCAACCTAGTGTAAATGTCTTTCCTATCTCACTTAGGAGGCAAGTGTTCAAATGCTGCACAAGAAAATAATAAAGTTGCAATCATACTCTTCAGATCTGCAATATATACAGGAGGCTTAGAAATATTTGACTATAATACTTGCATTTTCCTACTGAAATATTCACTTCAATGATAAATAGAACAAATATGCAAAAACTGTAAAACTGTTTTTTTAATGAGTTATATAATTCACTTAATGAAAGGTTCATAAGACTTAAAATTAAAATGCACATTAATGGAAGTCATTTCTGAATAGAAACATATCAAATGCTTTTAATAAAAGGTATCAATGTTTCAATTAGAACTTTTACTGTGCATGAAGCATATGTGCATATACCTTGTGCACCAGCATTCAAATAGCACACTTGCTCAAAACCACAGCCTCTCTGAGCAGGTGAGGTGTTGAATAAGCATGCATGAGGCATATGCGCATATGTTCTGTGCTTAGTAAATCACTATAACATATACTAGAAGCAAAACTAAAACACATGTATAAGCATTTTCAATTTCAGTTTTATGTCCCTTTAACATAAGCCTTAAATGAACTCAGTGAGTTTTAATTGTATAACTGCTTTATGTTTTTTTAATATTCTGAGCAATTTTATAAATTTACTATGAAATAAAATTTGACACATTACTAAGCTGTCTATACGCCAAAAAGTTTGTTACAGATATTCTCAAAATATAAACTCATTTTCTTTGAATAAATTTGGTTGTATTCTTATTATAATTCAAAGTATGTTGTTTACAAACATATTAAAATTCTCTATGGATTTTCATTTAAAATCAGTTAGAATTTTATAGACATTGACATCTACAGTTACTGTCTGATACAAATAAGCAGAAATGGTTGAACATATGTAAAATGACAAGTGAATGGTAGAATGAATTTCCCTCAATATTACCACTGAATGCTACTATAGCTCTCTAGAGAGAATAGACTTCCATCTGTCTCAGTATGTTTATCCCTGTCTGTTGGAACACTAAAAATACAGGGAGTGCAGAATTATTAGGCAAGTTGTATTTTTGAGGATTCATTTTATTATTGAACAACAACCATGTTCTCAATGAACCCAAAAAACTCATTAATATCAAAGCTGAATAGTTTTGGAAGTAGTTTTTAGTTTGTTTTTAGTTATAGCTATTTTAGGGGGATATCTGTGTGTGCAGGTGACTATTACTGTGCATAATTATTAGGCAACTTAACAAAAAACAAATATATACCCATTTCAATTATTTATTTTTACCAGTGAAACCAATATAACATCTCAACATTCACAAATATGCATTTCTGACATTCAAAAACAAAAGAAAAACAAATCAGTGACCAATATAGCCACCTTTCTTTGCAAGGACACTCAAAAGCCTGCCATCCATGGATTCTGTCAGTGTTTTGATCTGTTCACCATCAACATTGCGTGCAGCAGCAACCACAGCCTCCCAGACACTGTTCAGAGAGGTGTACTGTTTTCCCTCCTTGTAAATCTCACATTTGATGATGGACCACAGGTTCTCAATGGGGTTCAGATCAGGTGAACAAGGAGGCCATGTCATTAGATTTTCTTCTTTTATACCCTTTCTTGCCAGCCACGCTGTGGAGTACTTGGACGCGTGTGATGGAGCATTGTCCTGCATGAAAATCATGTTTTTCTTGAAGGATGCAGACTTCTTCCTGTACCACTGCTTGAAGAAGGTGTCTTCCAGAAACTTGCAGTAGGACTGGGAGTTGAGCTTGACTCCATCCTCAACCCGAAAAGGCCCCACAAGCTCATCTTTGATGATACCAGCCCAAACCAGTACTCCACCTCCACCTTGCTGGCGTCTGAGTCGGACTGGAGCTCTCTGCCCTTTACCAATCCAGCCACGGGCCCATCCATCTGGCCCATCAAGACTCACTCTCATTTCATCAGTCCATAAAACCTTAGAAAAATCAGTCTTAAGATATTTCTTGGCCCAGTCTTGACGTTTCAGCTTGTGTGTCTTTTTCAGTGGTGGTCGTCTTTCAGCCTTTCTTACCTTGGCCATGTCTCTGAGTATTGCACACCTTGTGCTTTTGGGCACTCCAGTGATGTTGCAGCTCTGAAATATGGCCAAACTGGTGGCAAGTGGCATCTTGGCAGCTGCACGCTTGACTTTTCTCAGTTCATGGGCAGTTATTTTGCGCCTTGGTTTTTCCACACGCTTCTTGCGACCCTGTTGACTATTTTGAATGAAACGCTTGATTGTTCGATGATCACGCTTCAGAAGCTTTGCAATTTTAAGAGTGCTGCATCCCTCTGCAAGATATCTCACTATTTTTGACTTTTCTGAGCCTGTCAAGTCCTTCTTTTGACCCATTTTGCCAAAGGAAAGGAAGTTGCCTAATAATTATGCACACCTGATATAGGGTGTTGATGTCATTAGACCACACCCCTTCTCATTACAGAGATGCACATCACCTAATATGCTTAATTGGTAGTAGGCTTTCGAGCCTATACAGCTTGGAGTAAGACAACATGCATAAAGAGGATGATGTGGTCAAAATACTAATTTGCCTAATAATTCTGCACTCCCTGTATACATACTACTATATTAATAATAAAGTATGTGCACAAACAAAAAATAATTTCAAATGAATGTTTGTTACAATATATATATTTTTTTCTTTTTGTTTAATATTTTGTCATTGGGTCATTCAGAATTTGGTAACAAAATAAAATGTTCATCTGCTATTTTCTATGAGGAATAATACATTTTTTTAATGAGGTCAGAGTTGGCCAAGAACAAAAGTGAACTTTACATATTTATTGGTTGACAGTAGATTCTTCTGAAAAGGACGTTGTGGGACCATAATTCATTAGTGTAAATGTGACGTCTTTCTTACCTACACAAAAGCCTTTTTCTGCATTAGAATAACAGTTTTAACCACATGAACGATTCAACTACAATTTTAGCTGCACATTTTTTTATTTGTTTATCATTTTTGGACAAATGCAATGAATATGGAAATATTTGTCTTCCAAATCCAAATGTTCTTGGCTAAAAATAATGATAATAACAAATGTTAGTTTATGTATTTTGAAAGTTACAATAGCAAGACTAAGGGCACTTCCTGATAATTACTAATTAAAAGGGAAATTTATTCTTACCTGATAAATTTGTTTCTTTTACGATACGATGAGTCCACGGATTTCATCCTTACTTGTGGGAAATCGCCTCCTGGTCAGCAGGAGGAGGCAAAGAGCTCCACAGCAGAGCTGCATAAATAGCTCCTCCCTTCCCCCCCCAACCCAGTCATTCGACCGAAGTTAGGAAGAGAAAGGAAAAGCCAAGGAGCAGAGGTGACTGAAGTTTAACAAAAATAAAGACCTGTCTCACAAAAAAACAGGGAGGGCCATGGACTCATCGTATCGTAAAAGAAACAAATTTATCAGGTAAGAATAAATTTCCCTTTTCTTTTACAGGATACGATGAGTCCACGGATTTCATCCTTACTTGTGGGATACAATTCCAAAGCTATATTACACGGAGGAAACGGGAGGGACAAGACAGGGAACCTAAACGAAAGGCACCGCTGCCTGAAGAACTTCCTCCCAAAAACAGCCTCAGACGAGGCAAAAGTATCAAATTTGTAAAATTTTGAAAAAGTGTGAAGAGAAGACCAAGTCGCAGCTTTGCAAATCTGTTCCACAGAAGCATCATGTTTAAACACCCATGAGGAAGCCACAGCCCTAGTGGAATAAGCCGTAATTCTGTCAGGAGGCTGCTGTCCAGCAGTCTCATATGCAAAACGAATGATACTCTTCAGCCAAAAAGAAAGAGAGGTAGCTGAAGCTTTCTGACCCCTACGCTTCCCAGAAAAAACAACAAACAGGGAAGAAGATTGCCGAAACTCCTTAGTTGCCTGTAAGTAAAACTTCAAGGCACGGACCACGTCCAAATTATGTAGTAGTCGCTCCTTCTTAGAAGAAGGATTAGGACACAAGGAAGGAACAACAATTTCCTGATTAATATTTCTATTTGAAATAACCTTAGGAAGAAAACCAGGTTTGGTACACAACACTACCTTATCTGTATGGAAAATAAGATAAGGGGAATCACATTGTAATGCTGAAAGCTCAGAAACTCTGCGAGCAGAAGAAATAGCAACCAAAAGTAAAACTTTCCAAGATAATAACTTAATATCTATGGAATGCATAGGTTCAAACGGAACCCCTTGAAGAATACTAAGAACTAAATTCAAACTCCAAGGAGGAGCAATTGGTTTAAACACAGGCCTGATTCTAGTCAGAGCCTGACAAAAAGATTGAACATCTGGAACATCTGCCAGACGCTTGTGTAGTAAAATAGACAAAGCAGAAATCTTTCCCTTTAAGGAACTTGCTGACAACCCTTTCTCCAAAATCCTAGGAATCCTAACCCTACTCCATGAGTAGCCCTTGGATTCGCACCAATAAAGATATTTACGCCATATCTTATGGTAATTTTTTCTAGTAACAGGCTTACGTGCATGAATCAAGGTATCAATGACCGAATCAGAGAACCCTTGCTTAGATAAAATCAAGCGTTCAATCTCCAAGCAGTCAGCTGCAGAGAAGTTAGATTCGAATGATGGAAGGGTCCCTGAATGAGAAGGTCCTGCCTCAATGGAAGCTTCCAGGGTGGCAGAGATGACATGTCCACCAAATCGGCATACCAAGTCCTGCAAGGCCACACAGGAGCGATGAGGATCACCGAAGCCCTCTCCTGTTTGACTCGAGCAATCACCTGGGGAAGGAGGACAAATGGAGGGAACAAAAAAGCTAGGCTGAATGACCAAGGCACTGCCAAGGCATCTATAAGGCCTGAGGATCCCTGGACCTGGATCCGTATCTTGGGAGCTTGGCATTATGACGAGACGCCATAAGATCTAGCTCCGTCCTGCTCCATCTGAGAATCAGATTGGCAAATACCTCCGGATGGAGTTCCCATTCCCCCGGATGAAATGTTTGTCTGCTCAAAAAATCCGCCTCCCAGTTGTCCACTCCAGGGATGTAGAATGCTGACAGATAACAAGAGTGAGCCTCCGCCCACTGAATTATCTTGGCTACTTCTGTCATCGCTAAGGAACTCATTGTTCCTCCCTGATGATTGATGTAAGCTACAGTCGTGATGTTGTCCGACTGGAATCTGATGAATTTGGCCGAAGCCAACTGAGGCCAAGTCTGAAGCGCATTGATTATTGCTCTCAACTCCAGAATGTTGATGGGAAGTAGAGACTTCGACCGAGTCCACACACCCTGAGCCTTCAGGGAGTTCACTGCACCCCATCCTATCAGGCTGGAGTCTGTTGTCACTATCACCCATGAGGGTCTGCGGAAGCAAGTCTCTTGGGACAGATGATCCGGCGACAACCACCAGAGAAGAGAGTCCCTTGTCTCCTGATCCAGATCTATTTGAGGAGACAAATTTGCATAATCTCTATTCCATTGTCTGAGCATGCTCGGTTGTAGAGGTCTGAGATGAAAATGAGCAAACGGAATGATGTCCATTGCTGCCACCATCAATCCAATTGCCTCCATGCACTAGGCCACCGACGGTCGAGGATTGGACTGAAGGGCTCGGCATGTCTCCAGAATCTTTAACTTTCTGACTTCAGTCAAAAAGATCTTCATGGATAGAGAGTCGATTAGAGTTCCCAGGAAAGGAACCCTTGTCTGTGGAATTAGTGAACTCTTTTCTAGATTCACCTTCCACCCGTGAGTCCTTAGAAAGGACAGAACAATGTCGGTATGAGACTTTGTTAGCTGATAAGACGACGCCTGGATCAGAATATCATCCAGATAAGGCGCCACAGCAATGCCCTGCAGCCTGAGAACCACCAGCAGAGACCCCAGAACCTTTGTGAAAATTCTGGGTGCCGTGGCCAGGCCGAAAGGAAGGGCCACAAACTGAAAATGTTTGTCCAGAAAGGCAAACCTCAGGAACTTGTAATGATCTCTGTGGATAGGAACATGAAGATATGCATCCTTTAGATCCATGGTAGTCATATATTGACCCTCCTGGATCAATGGAAGAATGGTCCGAATGGTTTCCATCTTGAAGGATGGCACTCTGAGAAATTTGTTTAGACTGTTGAGATCTAAAATGGGTCGGAACGTTCCCTCTTTTTTGGGAACTACAAAGAGATTTGAGTAAAACCCCTGCCCCTGTTCCTGTATTGGAACGGGGCATATTACTCCCATGGAGAAAGATCGCTTACACAGCGTAAGAATGCCTCTCTTTTTATCTGGTCGACAGACAATCGTGAAAGAAGAAACCTTCCTCTGGGGAAGGAATTTTTGAACTCCAACTGATACCCTTGAGACACGATCTCCATTGTCCAGGGATCCTGAATGTCTCTTATCTAAGACTGGACAAAGAGAGAAAGTCTGCCCCCTACCAGATCCAGTCCTGAATTGGGGGCCACCCCTTCATGCTGTCTTAGGAGCAACAGCGGGCTTCTTGGGTTGTTTACCCTTGTTCCAAGCCTGGTTGGGTCTCCAGGTGGACTTTGCTTGGGAAAAATTCACTTCCTGTTTAGCGGAAGATGAGGAGGGGATTCCCTTAAAATTTCGAAAGGAACGAAAATTACTCTGTCGTCCCCTTTGCTTAGATGTCTTATCTTGAGGGAGGAGGTGACCCTTACCTCCTGTAATGTCAGAAATGATTTCCTTCAAACCAGGCCCCAACAGGGTCTTTCCCTTGAAAGGAATAGCCAAAAGCTTGGATTTAGAGGACACATCCGCAGACCAAGATTTTAACCATAAGGCTCTTCATGCTAAGATGGAAAACCCTGAATTCTTAGCCGCCAATTTGGTGATCTGAAAAGAGGCATCCGTAATAAAAGAATTAGCCAGCTTAAGGGCCTTAATTCTATCCTGTATTTCCTCTAAAGAAGTCTCAGTCCTAAGAGACTCTTCTAGAGCGTCAAACCAAAAAGCCGCAGCAGTTGTGACTATAACAACGCAGGCCATTGGTTGCAATAGAAACCCTTGATGAATATACATCTTTTTGAGAAGACCCTCCGACTTCTTATCCATGGGGTCTTTGAAAGCACAATTGTCCTCAATAGGGATATTTGTACGCTTAGCTAGGGTAGAAATAGCTCCCTCCACCTTAGGGATCATCTGCCAAGAATCCCGCACTGTGTCAGCTATAGAGTACATTTTCTTAAACATAGGGGAGGGATACCCGGTCTTTCCCATTCCCTAGCAATAATTTCCGAGATTCTCTTATGAACCGGAAAAACGTCAGAATATGAAGGAATCTCCAAATATCTGTCCATCTTACTCAATTTCTCTGGAGGGACCACAAAAGAGTCACAGTCATCCAGAGTCACCAAAACCTCCCGTAGTAACAGGCGGAGGTGTTCAAGTTTAAATCTGAAAGACATCACTACCGAATCTGTCTGGGGTAAGCACTCCTTGAGTCAGACAGTTCCCCCTCAGACAGAGTCTCCACCCCCCCAATTCAGAGCCCTGGGAGGGTACATCGGAGATTGCCATCAAAGCATCAGAAGTCGCAGAGACCACCTGGGCCTCTTTCCTACTGCGTTTGCCTTGTAAAACTGGTAACTTAGATAAAACTTCTGAAAGAGTGGATGACATAACTGCAGCCATATCCTGCAGAGTAAATGAAGCAGATGCAGTTGAAGAACACGGTGTCGCTTGAGCGGGCGTTAAAGGCTGTGACGCTTGGGGAGAAAGATGCGGCATACCCTGAATCTCATCATTCTGAGAGCAATCCTGAGACATATCTTTATTAAAGAAAATCTGCTCTTTACACTGTAAGGCCCTCTCAATGCATGAGGGACACAACTTAACCGGGGGTTCCACAATGGCATCTAAACACATAGCACATGTAATGTGTTCAAGATCATCCATGTTAACAGAAGTAAAAGCTAGCTTGGCCGTATCTCTGGTAACAATGATAATTGTATGCAAAACAACGTGTGCACTGTGTCTTTAAAAATAAACTGTCTCAGTTTTCACAGAGCGATACTGAATTAAATAAAAATGCAGTTGCGGTATAGCTTTTATCCCACACTCAACCTGTTAAAAGAATCCACTGGCACACCCGATTAACAGTCACCTTGCTGCAGCTCCGCTGCGGCTCCTACCTAACTCCACAGACCAAAACTATCCTCTAAAATGGCGAGCCTAAGATCGCTTGTATATACTGGCCACAAGCGGACTTAGGAGCCGTAAGGAATTGCTGTCGATCCGTATCCTCAGCAAAGTAACTGCACGGCTGAAGCGCGCGAATACTAGGCCAAGCCCTTTGTGGGCATACACAGCACACCCCGGGAAAAAACTAAATTAGTGCCGCCATACACCGGAGTTCGATAGAGAGTATTTTATCCCCCTCCAACTCCGGCGTTACTCCCAGCGTCAGCCCCATGTTTCCACATGTCACACAATAATGTAATAAAGGAATCGCCCGTTGCGTCAGAGCAATTGAACCTAAAACAGCTCTCAGTGCCTCTAGGCTTATAATATTCATGCCAGAATGAGTTGGGGAAAATTCAACATGTCGGTATCCCATTTTCAATAAAAATGATAACCCATACCTGTTAAAAGGGGAAGCCCTTACCCGAGCCCATAACCCTTCACAGAAAAAGGCAGAGTACAGTCAGTTCTGAGATATGCTGCAGAGCCCCAGAAATAAAAGACTGCACTTACCTCCATGCTGAGGAACAGCACAATAATCTCACAGTGTCCACTCTCCCTCCTGAGGTCCTGTGAAGGTAGAAGGGTCTTAGTTAGAATTCTCTAAGACCATACATAGAAAAGCAGCACAAGCATGGGAGGCGCAGTGAAGCTAAAACCCCACCAGCTCCCATAGCCCAAAAGGCTATCACTTCAGATGCTGCCCTATAGTAAAATAGTACACTTTGGCACCATTTAAAAATAAAAAACTCTTGATTGAAGAATCCAAACTAACACCTCACTTTCCCTCTTCCTATCACTAACACAGGCAAAGAGAATGACCGGGTTGGGGGGGAAGGGAGGAGCTATTTATGCAGCTCTGCTGTGGAGCTCTTTGCCTTCTCCTGCTGACCAGGAGGCGATATCCCACAAGTAAGGATGAAATCCATGGACTCATCATATCCAGTAAAAGAAATATTGTGTGCAGTAAAACAATGTCCAGGATTTATTTTACCTGCTGTTTCTGAAATTTGACTATGAAAATGATGGTTTATTTACTACCCCGGAGAGCCTGAAATGCACCCAGAACATTACAGAAGCCTGATTATGCAATATTCTCCATGACTACTATGTTTCCCTTCTTTGCCATAGTAAACAAAATAAATTAAACATTTGCACAAGGCTTTTCAAGGGGTGTGTCCATGGACTGCCAACAAAATTGGTTTACAACATTTATATTGTATTCATATTCAGTCAGAGACACATAAATATATAAATATATATGTATATATGCATACAGAAGAGAGAAGCGCTATAACAGGAACGAACAACAGCTCATCAGCTAGTTCTCTGGCGATTTACCACCTGGAGCAGCCTCTTTTAGACCAGTGTGCCTTTCACATTGGAAAACTATCCTGAAGCATATCAGTCTGATCCCGCCAGTTAAGGTCAGTCCAGCCCCGAAATACCAGGCTGCTCCAGGTGGTAAATCGCCAGAGAACTAGCTGATGAGCTGTTGTTTGTTCCTGTTAGAGCGCTTCTCTCTTCTGTATGCATATATGTATATATATTTATATGTGTTAATATGTATGTACACATATTAACACATAAATATATATGTATATACACATATTTACACAAAAATATATATGTATATATATACATATTAACACATAAATATATAAGTATATACACATATATTAACACATAAATATAAATGTATATACACATGTTTACACAAATATATATGTATATACACATATTTAAACATAAATATATAAGTATATACACATATTAACACATAAATATATATGTATATACACATATTTACACAAATATATATGTATATACACATATTTACACATAAATATATATGTATATACACATATTTACACATAAATATATATGTAGAAACAAAAAGAACACAGAGCGCAACCAACTCTGAGCGTAAAACTGTTTAATGTGTATTACAATAAATTAACCAACATACATGGGCATGAGACGTACATAACATATAAAAGTACAGGCATTAAAAATCACCACTCGGCAGGCACACTGCTGGGCACAGACAGTCCTCCGTTACTATCCAGTACTCCGAGTCTTTCCACCGGCTGGGCTGTTAGATATGTCCGCTGTGGTTTAACTGGTATCCTGTCCAAAACCGGAAGTTCAAGACGACACCGGTACTGATCACGGCAGGGGTAGCCTCACTGAATTATAACAGTGGGATGTAAATTGCTGTTGGAAGCTACTGCAGTGTAGCTCGGACTCCTCAAAGCACAAAACTCTACGCGTTTCGTCGGGTTACGACCCGACTTTTTCAAGAGAATATCGTCACCTTGGATCTAGCTTCCTATTTGAACATGGCGGGGGGGAACACACCTCCAAAAATACTCAATCCTAATTGGTTGATCCTCACTGAATGCACCCAATCAGTGAATATAGGAAGTCCATCATATGTCCTTATAGTAAAAGGCTGCAAGAATTTCTCGTTGATTTTTAACTCCCACCTCCAACATCCCTCACATTGGCAAATACCCCACAATAATCTCTCACAGGTGCCTGCACTGTGTGTAGTTTATCATGTGCACCAATACAGAATCTATGTCAGTAGTGGTGCAGTGAAGGGAAAAGTCATTTACGCTCCATAAGAAAGTACAGCATCCTCCTAGCTAGAGGATGCTGTAGGAGGATGCTGTACTTTCTTTATGAGTTAATATGTGTATATACACATATTAACACATAAATATATAAGTATATACACATATTTACACAAATATATATGTATATAGGCATATTAACACATAAATATATAAGTATATACACATATTTACACAAATATATATGTATATAGGCATATTAACACATAAATATATAAGTATATACACATATTTACACATAAATATATATGTATATAGGCATATTAACACATAAATATATAAGTATATACACATATTTACACATAAATATATAAGTATATACACATATTTACACATAAATATATATGTATATACACATATTAACACATAAATATATAAGTATATACACATATTTACACAAATATATAAGTATATACACATATTAACACATAAATATATAAGTATATACACATATTTACACAAATATATAAGTATATACACATATTAACACATAAATATATAAGTATATACACATATTTACACAAATATATAAGTATATACACATATTAACACATAAATATATATGTATATAGGCATATTAACACATAAATATATATATATATATATATATATATATATACACACAGTAACACATAAATATATATGTATATACACATATTAACACATAAATATATATATACATACACACAGTAACACATAAATATATATGTATATACACATATTTACACATAAATATATAAGTATATACACATATTTACACAAATATATATGTATATAGGCATATTAACACATAAATATATATATATATATATATATATATATATATATACACACAGTAACATATAAATATATATGTATATAGGCATATTAACACATAAATATATATATATATATATATATATATATACACACAGTAACACATAAATATATATGTATATATACATATTTACACATAAATATATATGTATATACACATATTAACACATAAATATATATGTATATACACATATTTACACATAAATATATAAGTATATATACATATTTACACATAAATATATATGTATATACACATATTAACACATAAATATATATGTATATACACATATTAACACATAAATATATATGTATATACACATATTAACACATAAATATATATATATATATATATATATATATATACACATAGTAACACATAAATATATATGTATATACACATATTAACACATAAATATATATATATATATATATATATATATATATATATATATATATATATATATATATATATACACACAGTAACACATAAATATATATGTATATAGGCATATTAACACATATATATATATATATATATATATATATACACACAGTAACACATAAATATATATGTATACAGGGAGTGCAGAATTATTAGGCAAGTTGTATTTTTGAGGATTAATTTTATTATTGAACAACAACCATGTTCTCAATGAACCCAAAAAACTCATTAATATCAAAGCTGAATATTTTTGGAAGTAGTTTTTAGTTTGTTTTTAGTTTTAGCTATTTTAGGGGGATATCTGTGTGTGCAGGTGACTATTACTGTGCATAATTATTAGGCAACTTAACAAAAAACAAATATATAACCATTTCAATTATTTATTTTTACCAGTGAAACCAATATAACATCTCAACATTCACAAATATACATTTCTGACATTCAAAAACAAAACAAAAACAAATCAGTGACCAATATAGCCACCTTTCTTTGCAAGGACACTCAAAAGCCTGCCATCCATGGATTCTGTCAGTGTTTTGATCTGTTCACCATCAACATTGCGTGCAGCAGCAACCACAGCCTCCCAGACACTGTTCAGAGAGGTGTACTGTTTTCCCTCCTTGTAAATCTCACATTTGATGATGGACCACAGGTTCTCAATGGGGTTCAGAT
Source organism: Bombina bombina (assembly GCF_027579735.1). Taxonomy (NCBI): domain Eukaryota; kingdom Metazoa; phylum Chordata; class Amphibia; order Anura; family Bombinatoridae; genus Bombina; species Bombina bombina. The sequence goes on along the minus strand of NC_069503.1, from coordinate 185,294,785 downwards.
CAGGTGAACAAGGAGGCCATGTCATTAGATTTTCTTCTTTTATACCCTTTCTTGCCAGCCACGCTGTGGAGTACTTGGACGCGTGTGATGGAGCATTGTCTTGCATGAAAATCATGTTTTTCTTGAAGGATGCAGACTTCTTCCTGTACCACTGCTTGAAGAAGGTGTCTTCCAGAAACTGGCAGTAGGACTGGGAGTTGAGCTTGACTCCATCCTCAACCCGAAAAGGCCCCACAAGCTCATCTTTGATGATACCAGCCCAAACCAGTACTCCACCTCCACCTTGCTGGTGTCTGAGTCGGACTGGAGCTCTCTGCCCTTTACCAATCCAGCCACGGGCCCATCCATCTGGCCCATCAAGACTCACTCTCATTTCATCAGTCCATAAAACCTTAGAAAAATCAGTCTTGAGATATTTCTTGGCCCAGTCTTGACGTTTCAGCTTGTGTGTCTTGTTCAGTGGTGGTCGTCTTTCAGCCTTTCTTACCTTGGCCATGTCTCTGAGTATTGCACACCTTGTGCTTTTGGGCACTCCAGTGATGTTGCAGCTCTGAAATATAGCCAAACTGGTGGCAAGTGGCATCTTGGCAGCTGCACACTTGACTTTTCTCAGTTCATGGGCAGTTATTTTGCGCCATGATTTTTCTTGCGACCCTGTTGACTATTTTGAATGAAACGCTTGATTGTTCGATGATCACGCTTCAGAAGCTTTGCAATTTTAAGAGTGCTGCATCCCTCTGCAAGATATCTCACTATTTTTGACTTTTCTGAGTCTGTCAAGTCCTTCTTTTGACCCATTTTGCCAAAGGAAGTTGCCTAATAATTATGCACACCTGATATAGAGTGTTGATGTCATTAGACCACACCCCTTCTCATTACAGAGATGCACATCACATAATATGATTAATTGGTAGTAGGCTTTCGAGCCTATACAGCTTGGAGTAAGACAACATGCATAAAGAGGATGATGTGGTCAAAATACTCATTTGCCTAATAATTCTGCACTCCCTGTATATACATATTTACACATAAATATATATGTATATACACATATTAACACATAAATATATATGTATATACACATATTTACAAATAAATATATAAGTATATACACATATTTACATATAAATATATATGTATATACACATATTAACACATAAATATATATATAGATATACACACAGTAACACATAAATATATATGTATATACACATATTAACACATAAATATATATGTATATACACATATTTACACATAAATATATAAGTATATACACATATTTACACATAAATATATATGTATATACACATATTAACACATAAATATATATGTATATACACATATTTACACATAAATATATATGTATATACACATATTTACACATAAATATATAAGTATATACACATATATATATAAGTATATACACATATTTACACATAAATATATAAGTATATACACATATTAACACATAAATATATATGTATATACACATATTTACACATAAATATATAAGTATATACACATATTTACACATAAATATATATGTATACTGTATACACATATTAACACATAAATATATATGTATATACACATATTAACACATAAATATATATGTATATACACATATTTACACATAAATATATATGTATATACACATATTTACACATAAATATATATGTATATACACATTTTAACACATAAATATATATGTATATACACATATTTACACATAAATATATAAGTATATACACATATTTACACATAAATATATATGTATATACACATATTTACACATAAATATATATGTATATACACATATTTACACATAAATATATATGTATATAGGCATATTAACACTTAAATATATATGTATATACACATATTTACACATAAATATATATGTATATAGGCATATTAACACATAAATATATAAGTATATACACATATTTACACAAATATATATGTATATAGGCATATTAACACATACATATATATGTATATATACATATTCACACATAAATATATATGTATATACACATATTTACACATAAATATATATGTATATACACATATTAACACATAAATATATATGCATATACACATATTAACACATAAATATATATGTATATACACATATTTACACATAAATATATATGTATATACACATATTAACACACATATATATATATATATATATATATATATATATATAATCCTATACATATTTATTTACATTGCAGTCTATATGAGAACACACAGTTCCCATAGATTGCAATGTAAAGGAATTTTTTTAGTACCGTTTTTTTTCTTCAACCCTACTCCCACCAGCTTTAAAGCCCCAAAACTGCCTAGTGCAGTTTTTTTTTTAATACAATGCCCCCTATTTTGAGGGCATTTGGGGCACTTGAAGAGAATGAACCAGAGGTCTGACCTCTGGTAATTTTTGGAGCGCTAATTGCTACCACAAGCTTGCGGTAGTAATAACCAGCCTCTTGTAATAGCTGATTAATTATCGCACTCCCGCAATGGACAAATTTGCCCGTTTGCAGGCGCTCGACAATTTATCGCTTCACTTGTAATCTAGCCCTTTGTGGGTCCCTTATATGTTAGTGTTAAACTATACTTGGTCATGTGTGCGCCATTGTGCTTTTTTAATTTTATTAGAATTCTTCTTCAGAAGATGGGCCAAAATCTTGTTATAAGGAGCTGCCTGGGCATTACTCAATAACATAATAATTGCCCTAATCAAAATTTGTATTAACATTATTCTCACCTTGCAGTACTCACCTCCTGTTTCTCACCTTCGTACCCTTCTAGATTGTAGGTTCCTACCAGAATAGGGCCCTCAACTCATATCCTGTCTCTTACAAGTATTGTATGATTGTTTTGCTTATTAAAATTATACCAATGGACAGCTCTGCAGGATTAGTTGGCGCTTTATAAATAAAGTTTAATAATAATAATAATAATAATAATAATAATAATTGATGTTATAGACTTTTTTTATGGACATCTCTGCCCTTTTAGAGAACACGAGGCCAGTGAAGTTAATCACTTATGGTTATTGGACTATTTATAAATTGATGCTGGCTGAGACATTGTATATCATTATTATTATTATTATTTCCAGTTAATTATTTTGATTATAGGTTGCTCACTATTAATTGTTCTTTTGAATATTTTTATATAAAAATAACTTTAATCGCCCTTCAGCAACTTTTTAAGTAACTGACAGTTGTTATATATTGTTAGACACATTGTTAAACAGTAATAAGCGATAATTTTTTTAAATATATATATTTTTAAATATCTTCATATATCTACTATAATGTAATCAATAAAAAAAATTCTCTCCAGAAAATGAATTACTTCTTCATTCCTTCGTTAATGAGTTAAGTGGTTATTGTATTTTAGTCTTTTGCTGATTCTTGTCGACTAACTCTGTAATACATATATTTATCCACTAGATGGTAGTAGATAAGCAATTTAGCAATCATGACACACAAACTTGTTAATTTCCAAGACATAAGATGAAGTGTGTTTTGTATCTTTCACACATTATTTTAACTACTGTTAATAAGTGATAATAAAATACGTAGTTTAAATAAACTGAGACAAATCTCCTAGGTGCAAAATAAGAAGAATTTGGTATGAGGTGTCAAAAACACATTATAATGGATGTAATCAACTATTTTTAAAAAAAACCTGTGGCATTATATTTAGTTTGTGAAATTGTATTTATGTTTAATCAAAGTATTGTGAGCTCTGGCATTACGGAATAAGTTACCAGTTTTTAGAAAATCATTAATCTCCAGAAAAGGTTTATTATTATTATTTTTATCATTATTATTATTACCATTACTATTATTATTAGTAGTAAAATAACTTTTCAGTTGGATTAATTAATTTGCCTGCTTTTCCTGTAATTTTAAGCCCTAAACCTAACCCTGCTACATGCTAGCCAGTGGGGTTTTAACATTGAGATACATACATATACATGTCTAATGATGTATATGTATGTGTATATTTATATGTCTATATACGTGTACATATGTATTTATGTATTTACAGACATACTGTATATACACATATAAAGACATAAATATATATTTATAACCTTTTGCCAGGTGAAAACATGTAAAAACATATTCATGCAATATTCATATTAACTGTGTATTTACTGTAAATATTTCACATTCCAATGTTCTGTACATAGCAGAATATGTTAAGTATTTCTTAAAGGGACAGTAAACTAAAAAAAAAAAATCTTTCATGATTTAAATAGGGCATGGAATTTTAAACAACTTTCCAATTTACTTTTATCACCAATTTTGCTTTGTTCTCTTGTTATTCTTAGTTGAAAGCTAAATCTAGGAGGTTCATGTGCTAATTTCTTAGACCTTGAAGACTGCCTCTAATCTGAAAGCATTTTGACAGTTTTTCACCACTAGAGGGCGTTAGTTCATGTGTTTCATATAGATAACATTGAGCTCAGGCACGTGAAGCTCCTAGGAGTCAGCACTGATTGGCTAAAAATGCAAGTCTGTCAAAAGAACTGAAATAAGGGGGCAGTTTGCAGAGGCTTAGATACAAGGTAATCACAGAGGTAAAAAGTATATTATTATAACTGTGTTGGTTATGCAAAATGGGAAATGGGTAATAAAGGGATTATCTATCTTTTTAAACAATAACAATGCATGTATATATATATATATACTTTTTTTTCTCCATTGACTTCTTACATGCACGTGATATTCTAAGTTAAGAGTTTTGCGGTATTCTGGTTACAGCTAGAGCAAAAACAGTTCACTTTCAATGTGTAATACCATCACAGCCCCCGACTAATCTTAATTGCAGCAGAGTTTTTGTTATAGCAAAAACACAAAATACTGCTCCAATTGTAATCTGGCCCTAAAAACATTTTATAAGCATAGTATTGTGGTTTTTCCCCACCTCTCTCTAGTCATGGGAGCTGCCATGTTGTAATCTAGTTTTTACTACATTCTAGTGCTGACCTGTTTGCACATGTTCAACCATTTGTAGGAGTTGAATATATAGTTATATGCAGGCAATAGTATAATAACACAAAAGCAGAGAGCAACACCAGGTGTCATGATCATGATCACTACTTTTTATTATTATTATTTATTTGTAAAGTGTTGTGTAGCCCTCAGGGGCATATTATTTATGGTCTAAGCCAACAAGGCCGGTGCCTAGGGCAACAGATTTGGCAGGGGCAGCACATCTGCCCTATCCTCTCTCTAAAAGCCAGCACACAGTACAGTGAGCGATAAAATGCAGGCTTTTACAGAGAAGGCAAGGCACGTGCACTGATTAAGGTCACTCTTCACAGGCAGTGCTCCTTTAAACCGTTGCTTCATTTAGAGCTGCCAGCATTTTTGCAGTGAAAACGTTCTTGGTGAGAAACTTGCCCGGGGATATGCTTACAAGGTGAGGCTGGAGGAGACCTTGTGCCGAGATGCTGCCTTATTCCAGGTCTTAGTAACTAACAGGCTGGATGCGTCTGTGCACTGCTTAGATCAGCTTGTGATGTCTAATCATAAACTTTCAGCGCTAATGTATGTTAGCTACACTTTCAAAGTTTCATTATTTGCATGATGGTAATTACTTTGTGTTGTTGCATGTGAAGGGCAGTGATAGTTTTCAAAGTGCATTTTTCTTTCCCTCCCTTCCTCTCTCCCTTCCTTCCCTTTCTCCCTCCCTTCATCCCTCAACTCCCGTCCTCCCTCATCTCACTCTCTCCCTCCCTTAACTCCCTTCCTTATTTCTTTCCCTCCCTTCCTCCCTCCCTTCTTTCTCTCAACTCCCTCCCTTGCTCCCTTCTCTCCCTTTATTTCTCTCCCTTCTTTCCCTCCCCCCTTTTCTCCTCTCCCTCCCCACTTCTCTCTTATCTCTCTCTCCCTCTCTCACACTCCCTTCTTTTTTTCCTTTCCCTCCCTTTTCTCCTCTCCCTCCCCACTTTTCTCTTCTCTTCTCTCTCTCTCTCTCTCTCTCTCTCTCTCTCTCTCTCTCTCTCTCCCTCTCTCACACTCCCTTCCTTTTTTCCTTTCCCTCCCTTTTCTCCTCTCCCTCCCCACTTTTCTCTTCTCTCTCTTCTCTCTCTTCTCTCTCTCTCTCTCTCTCTCTCCCTTCCTTTTTTCCTTTCCCTCCCTTTTTTCCCTCCTCTTCTTTTCTCTCCCTTCTCTCAGGGAGAAAATGGTATGAGATGCTTGCAATTCAACCCACCTGTATGCAAGTGTTTTGTTAGCCATTTTCTTTTGAATTGTTCTGAAAATTTTTTTTACACACTGACCCCAAAAAATATTTTGGGGAAAAAAGGGCTAAAACCTTGGGGGGGGGGGGGGAAATAGGATACCTACATTAGAATCCTTGATTTTACACACAATTTGTAATATAGAGAACAAGGGAGCTCTATTGTAAAATACCTTCTTTTAAATGCAAGTGATGGGCCTTCTGATTATTCCCTGTCATCAAAATCTATTTTATTTTGTTTATAGGCCAGAAATTAGTAAACGCAGAAGGTTTGAAAAAATAGCAACAAAGGATTAGTTGGTGGAACTAAATATTATTGCACTATGGGATAGCTCCTTTGAAGGGCTAAATTTGACACTGAGTGACCAAGCTGTTCTACTCAGGTCATGAATGGTTTGTGAGCTTCATACATAACTGACAGCTTTTGTGTCCTTAGCTCTAATATGAGCGAGTTTTAGTAACAATATTTTTTATTTCCCATGCACTAAACATAAGCATTTTAGCTGCGTATAACAACCTATGATGTTGGATATTCACAGAATTTCCTCTTTAGTGTATTGTACTTTAGAATTACATTGCTCAACTTCGATTTTATAGTTTAGCCACAATTAAAAACTTTCAGGATTCAGAAAGGGCATACAATTTTAAACAACATTCCAATTTACTTTTATCATCAAATTTGCTTTGTTCCCTTAGAATTCTTTGTTGAAAGCTAAACCTAGGTAGGCTCATATGCTAATTTCTAAGCCCTCAAAGGGCACCTCTTATCTCAGTGCATTCTGACAATTTTTCAAAACTAGGCAGTGCTATTTCATTTGTGCCATACATATAACAGTGTGCTCACTCCTATGGAATTATTTATGAGTCAGTACTGATTGGCTAAAATGCAAGTCTGTCAAAAGAACTGAAATAAGGGGGCAGTCTGCAGAGGCTTAGATACAAGGTAATCACAAAGGTAAAAACTATATTAAAAAGTGTTGCTGGTACAAAACTGGGGAATAGGTAATAAAGGAATTATCCATCTTTTTAAACAATACCAATTCTGGACTAGACCGTCCCTTTAACAACATAGAACTAGCATTGCCTTTCCCGTGTTTGTACCCCTTCCCAGAGTCATTTGCTGAAAGAAGAAGACTGACATAGTAAGTAGTTATTTTACAAAACATTATTTTCCTACATCTTTCATGTAGTTAATGGTGACGCATTTCGCTTATAAGTTCTTTAAAGGTTTCTAATATTTTCTGATTGTCTTTTCTAACCTGTTAATGTAACTCTTTTACTTTACTGTCTCCTGTAATATACACTGCTTAGATTGAGATATATGTTTGCATTAAAAATGAGCACAAGGTCTGTTACTAGCCAAAACAATTAGCTGCTGTCTAATGAGGGAAACTCACTGAGTATTTTACATTTCTAAATTCTTTTATAACTGAAATTTGTTTTGCTGCCATGATTTATGTACTAGGTTTATCAAATTAAAGGTTGTGGGCAAACAAATAGCCATCTACTGTTTGTTTGTTTTTCTTCAGTAAAGCAATTTACTGTTCCTAATACATATAGCTCACCCTATACTAAGCAGTAGTAACTCAACCATAACTCATCGTCAGTTACATTTTGCTCTTACTCACAATCCAAAATTCCACCTTCTCATGTAATGCTGTTGAAAGCCTGGTATTAACTATTATTACTTGCTATTTTGCATTCCTATACACCTTACCATGATACAGAAACAAAGAAATAGAGGTTGAAGTAAGGCTTAATGAATGTGAAACAATGTCAGTAGAAAAATGGTTTGAGATGTTCGGAAAGGGGTATAGGGATAAGTAATATAGGGGAAGTGGGTGGGGAAAGGGTTAATAGAAAATGTAATGCAAAGAATTAAACTAAAATCTTACTACCTCAGCAGAAGTATTGCACTATATAGTATCTTTGCGCGTATGTGTTATCCCGCAAGAATAATTGTACTGTGTGGCCATTTTTTGAAGGAAATGAAAGTGCTAAAATGGCTGTACATATCTGTGTTATCTGACATCATTACTGTAGTGCACACCATACTTATGCTCGTACCATTGATATGGATTACCAGTGAAAACAAGCGGTATGGGTTGTGCACAAGCAATATTAATACTCCATAACACTTGCAGTATTGCACTCAAATTAGGCTCAAGTAAGCAACCTTATAGCACCTCCAGAAAGCTGCCAACTGAAGGCGGATTACAACTGGCTTCTCTATGGTACAACTGGGTTATCTCCCTCCCCAGTCCTGTTATTGAAACATACACACCACTGCAGGCATTGATAGACCCTCTGCCATTTGTTATTATTTAAGCAAAAATAATAAGAAATATATATATATATATAATTATGTTATCTCTGTCCCATGTATCCATCATTCTGAATTCATTTGTGCAAAGGTTATGTAACCCCAGAGACTCTTCTCTATTTGATGCATTCATGTTGCTCTAGTATTTAATATCCTGTCAGGTTGTTTTATGAACAAGAAAACAGGCTTGAAATGACAATCAGCAGAGTAAATCCCCTGGGACAATGCAGCAGCTGGGTAGCCATTTAAGCTTGACACTGTGATATTACTTGCTTTATAGAGGAGAAGGCTGGATGCTATTGGTGCTTAGGACATGGCTTGTTGTCTACAAGTGCATATCTGCACATACACACATTTGTATACAACATTAAAAGAACAGTCTAGTCAAAATGAAACTTTCATGATTTATATAGACTTAGAGCATGTCATTTTAAGCAACTTTCTAATTTACTCCTATTAGCAAATTTTCTTCTTTCTCGTTTTATCTTTATTTGAAAAAGCAAGGATGTAAGCATAGTAGGGCCCATTTTTGGTTCAGCACCTGGGTAGCGCTTTCTGACTGGTGTCTAAATGTAGCCACCAATCAGAAAGCGCTACCCAGGTGCTGAACCAAAAATGGGCCGGCTCCTTAGCTTACAATCAAATAAAGATACCAAGAGAAAGAAGAAAAATTGATAATAGGAGTAAATTAGAACGTTTATTAAAATTGCATGTTCTATCTGAATCATGAATGTTTAATTTTGACTAGACTATCCATTTAACCCCTTAGTGACCAGACCATTTTTCAATTTTTTTACCGTTAGGGACCAGGGCTATTTTTACATTTCTGCGGTGTGTGTGTTTAGCTGTAATTTTCCTCTTACTCGTTTACTGTACCCACACATATTGTATACAGTTTTTCTTGCCATTAAATGGACTTTCTCAAGGTACCATTATTTTCATCATATCTTATAATTTACTATAAAAAAATACATAAAATATGATGAAAAAAATGGAAAAAACACACACTTTTTCTAACTTTGACTTCCAAAATCTGTTTTACATCTACAACCACCAAAAAACTCCCATGCTAAGTAGTTTCTAAATTTTGTTCTGAGTTTAGAAATACCCAATGTTTACATGTTCTTTGCTTTTTTTTTTGCAAGTTTTATGGCAATAAGTACTGTACAAGTAGCACTTTGCTATTTCCAAACCATTAACAATAGTTACATTGTAACACTGATATCTGTCAGGAATCCCTGAATAAACCTTCACATGTATATATATATATATATATATATATATATATATATATATATATATATATATATATATATATATATATATATATATATATATATATTTAGTAGACAACCCAAAGTATTGATCTAGGCCCATTTTGGTATATTTCATGCCACCATTTCACCGCCAAATGAGATCAAATAAACAAAATCGTTAACTTTTTTTACAAACTTTTTCACAAACTTTAGGTTTCTCACTGAAATTATTTACAAACAGCTTGTAAAATTATGACACAAATGGTTGTAAATGCTTCTCTGGGATCCCCTTTGTTAAAAAATAGCAGGCATTTATGGCTTTGGCATTACTTTTTGGTAATTAGAAGGCCGCTAAATGCTGCTGCGCACCACACTTGTATTATCCCCAGCAGTGAAGGGGTTAATTAAGTAGCTTGTAAGGTTAATTTTAGCTTTAGTGAAGAGATCAGCCTCCCACCTGACACATCCCACCCCCTGATCGATCCCTCCCTGATCCCTCTCAAACAGCTCTCTTCCTTCCCCCACCTCACAATTGTCACTGCCATCTTAAGTAATGGCAGAAAGTCTTCCAGTACTAAAATAAAAGGCATTTTTTATAAATTTATTTTAATTGTATTTTTTATTTGTTCTCCAATGTTGGATCCCGCCTTAGACCCTAACCTCCCTGCCCCCCCTAAGCAGCTCTCAATCCCCCCCCCTCCTCTACCTATATGCCACCATCTTAGGTACTGGCAGCTGTCTGTGCTGAATTTTTTTATTTTTTATTATTTTTTTAACTAAAAAAAATCATTTTTCTGTAGTGTAGCTGCCCCATCTCAATTCCCTCCCCCCTCCCCCTTCCAGATCCCTTTCCCTTTCAACGTTTATTCCCCTTCCCTCTCCCTCCTTCCAATACATTACATTGAATTTAAATGTAGCGTGCGCACGTACAGAACTGTCTCAATTGAACATCAATTTATGAATCTCATTTGAGACAGTTTCGTGAATGACATTTTATTAACTTTTCTTTGCATAGTATTTGTGTTGTTCAATTGTGTTTTTTAACTTACCACCGGTGGTATTAACCTATTGTATAAGTATTAAATATTATATATTATATAATATATATTTTCGCCTTTTAATTTACCTTAGAGGCATTTTACATATATATTTTTGAGATTATATAGGTAGTTAACATTTTAAAAATCATAGAGGCACTTTACCTATTTTTAGAAATATTTTATTTTATATTCCTTGCTTTTAGCGCAGCATCTTATTTTTTACTACTATGGGAACGTGTGTTCACTGTAAATATATATGCATATGCTTATATACATATATTAACACATAAATATATATGTATATGCTCATATACATATATTAACACATAAATATATATGCATATGCTTATATACATATATTAACACATAAATATATATGCATATGCTTATATACATATATTAACACATAAATATATATGCATATGCTTATATACATATATTAACACATAAATATATATGCATATGCTTATATACATATATTAACACATAAATATATATGCATATGCTTATATACATATATTAACACATAAATATATATGCATATGCTTATATACATATATTAACACATAAATATATATGCATATGCTTATATACATATATTAACACATAAATATATATGCATATGCTTATATACATATATTAACACACAAATATATATGCATATGCTTATATACATATATTAACACATAAATATATATGCATATGCTTATATACATATATTAACACATAAATATATATGCATATGCTTATATACATATATTAACACATAAATATATATGCATATGCTTATATACATATATTAACACATAAATATATATGCATATGCTTATATACATATATTAACACATAAATATATATGTATAAGCATATACATATATTAACACATAAATATATATGTATATAAGCATATACATATATATTTATATTTGCTGCCCATCTCTGCGCGACTTACCCTCTTTGCTGTGCGAGTTCTCATGCCGTGCCTCACGGCATGAGAACGAGGCTCCCATTGGAGCCTATGGAAGCACACCCTCGTGAGCGCTTTTGTGCAATCTGGTTTGCATTGAACCTCACCTGTAATACCAGCTCACATTTGCGTACGCTGGTATTACAAAGAGGAGCGCAAATATCGATTTAGCAATATTTTGCGCTTCACTTATATTCTTGCCCTAAATATATTATTTTTTTTTATTTTCTGTTGTTGGGAGGTAAAAGGCTATTGATTATAGCCATTATTTAAAAAAAGTGGACACACTGGAACATGTTTTTCACTTGAATTGTCAGCAGATTTTGGAGTGGAGGGGTTTTGTCTGATATTTGCTTATGAGATTGTTTGGAATACATTTGTTAAAGGGACAGTCTAGTCCAAAATAAACTTTCATGATTCAGATAGAGAATGTAATTTTAAACAATTTTCTAATTTACTTTTATCACCAATTTTGTTTTGTTCTCTTGGTATTCTTAGTTGAAAGCTAGTCCTAGGAGGTTCATATGCTAATTTCTTAGCCTTTGAAGTCCGCCTCTTCTCTCAGTGCATTTTGACAGTTTTTCACCACTAGAGGGTGTTAGTTCATGTGTTTCAAATAGATAACACTGTACTCATGCACGTGGAGTTCAGGTGAGCCAGCTCTGATTGGCTACAATGGATGTCTGTCAAAAGAACTGAAATAAGGGGGCAGTTTGCAGAGGCTTAGATACAAGGTAATCACAGAGGTAAAAAGTGTATTTATATAACTGTGTTGGTTGTGCAAAACTGGAGAATGGGTAATAAAGGGATTATCTATCTTTTTAAACAATAACAATGCTGGTGTAGACTGTCCCTTTAAAGGTACAGTCAAGTCCAAAAAAAACTTTCATTTTTCAAATAGGGCATGTAATTGTATCAACAATTTTGCTTTGTTCTTTTGGAATTCTAGTTGAAAGCAAACCTAGGAAGGCTCATATGATAATTTTTAAGCCCTTGAGGGCCGCCTCTTTTTTATTAGCTTTTCACAGCAGGGGAGAGCTAGTTCATGTCAGCCATATAGATAGCATTGTAATCACGTCCGCGGCTAGTGGCAGACACTGCACTAATTGGCTAATATGCAAGTCAATAGATAATAACTAGAAGTCATGTGATTAGGGGTTGGTCAGAAGATGCTTAGATACAAGTTAGTCACAGAAGTAAAACGTGTACTAATATAACAGTGTTGGTTATGCAAAACTGGGGAATGGGTAATAAAGGGATTATCTATATTTTTAAACAACAAAAACTCTGGTGTTGACTGTCCCTTTAATGAAAATCCACTCATCTACTATTTCTTATGGAAAATGGACAGCAGTTAAAAAGACATGAAACCCAATTTTTTTTCTTTCATGATTCTGCATGTAATTTTATACAACTTCCTAATTTATTTGTACTATCAAATTAGTTCTTGGTATCTTTTGTTGAAAAGCAGGGATGTAAGCTTAGGAGTGTGCATGTGCCTGGCAGAAGTTATGGAATAATGGCATCCATTTGCAAGAACACTAGATGGCAGCACTATTTCCTGCCATGTAGTGGTCAAGACACCTACATAAGTATCTCTTCAACAAAGAATACCATGGAAATGAAGCAGATTTGATAGAAGTAAATTGGAAACTTTATTTTTTTTTTTTATTGCATGTTCTGTCTGTCCCAAAAGACAGTTTTTGGGTTTCATATACTTTAAAGGTGCCATTGCTACAAGTCAGCAACAGCACAATTCTTTTTTTAAATACTTAAAGGGACACTGTACCCAAAAATTTTCTTTCGTGATTCAGATTCAGCATGAAATTTTAAGCAACTTTCTAATTTACTCCTATTATCAGATTTTCTTCATTCTCTTGGTATCTTTATTTGAAATGCAAGAATGTAAGTTTAGATGCCGGCCCATTTTTGGTGAACAACCTGGGTTGTCCTTGCTGATTGGTGGATAAATTCATCCACCAATAAAAAAGTGCTGTCCAGAGTACTGAAACCAAAAAAAAGCTTAGATGCCTTCTTTTTCAAATAATGATAGCAAGAGAACGAAGAAAAATTGATAATAGGAATAAATTAGAAAGCTGCTTAAAGTTGAATGCTCTTTCTGAATTACAAAAGAAAAAATTTGGGTTCAGTGTCCCTTTAATGTTTTATGGAATGAGGACTGGCCAAGAACAAAAGTGAAGCTAACATGCTTATTGTTTTTTGTTTAATATTCCATAAAACGTCTTTTAGGATTGACAGACAAATTCCATAACATTACAAGTTTGAGCTTATGGTGATGTTGGTAAACATTTGTAGATATTTGACTTGCCCTTTAAGATTTAAGTATGCAGCAAGTCACTTTATCACAAGCCATTATAATGGATTGCTTGTCAGTTTATAAGATGCCAATTAGCTCTTAAAGGAGCAATATGAGATTAAAATATAAAATATTTGTATGCATGTGCACATGTTTGGAGAACTATATGGTAGCAGATTTGCCAGAATACATTTGAGCACTAGAGGGCAACAGTGTTTGCACAATGTATTACATTGTTAAAAAACATTCTTGCAAAACTGCTTCCATATAGGGCTCTAAACACCTATACACTCCTGAGCCTACCTACCTTTTAACATAGGATAACATGTACATTTGAAAAAAGTAGTAATCAGAATTTTTTTTTAAATGTATGCTCTGAATGGCTACAGGACTAGACTAGTCAGAACATTTACTTTTCCGCAAAAATCCTACACTATGGCAAGGTATTCTGGTAAAAAAAAGACAAATGTGACTTACAATCTTTCACCTTTTTTTGGCCTAGATTTGGAGTTTGGCGGTAGATGGGCTGTTAACGCTCCGCTGGCTTTTTTCTGGCCGCAGCATAAAATTAACTCTGGTATCGAGAGTTCAAAAAAATGCTGCGTTAGGCTCCAAAAAAGGAGCGTAGAGCATTTTTACCGCAAATGCAACTCTTGATACCAGAGTTGCTTACGGACGCGGCCAGCCTCAAAAACGTGCTCGTGCACGATTCTCCCATAGGAAACAATGGGGCTGTTTGAGCTGAAAAAAAAACCTAACACCTGCAAAAAAGCAGCGTTCAGCTCCTAACGCAGCCCCATTGTTTCCTATGGGGAAACACTTCCTACGTCTGCACCTAACACTCTAACATGTACCCCGAGTCTAAACACCCCTAGCCTTACACTTATTAACCCCTAATCTGCCGCCCCCGCTATCGCTGACCCCTGCATATTATTTTTAACCCCTAATCTTCCGCTCCGTACACCGCCGCAACCTACGTTATCCCTATGTACCCCTAATCTGCTGCCCCTAACACCGCCGACCCCTATATTATATTTATTAACCCCTAATCTGCCCCCCTTAACGTCGCCGACACCTGCCTACACTTATTAACCCCTAATCTGCCGAGCGGACCTGAGCACTACTATAATAAAGTTATTAACCCCTAACCCGCCTCACTAACCCTATCATAAATAGTATTAACCCCTAATCTGCCCTCCCTAACATCGCCGACACCTAACTTCAATTATTAACCCCTAATCTGACGACCGGAGCTCATCGCTACTATAATAAATGGATTAACCCCTAAAGCTAAGTCTAACCCTAACACTAACACCCCCCTAAGTTAAATATAATTTACATCTAACGAAATTAATTAACTCTTATTAAATAAATTATTCCTATTTAAAGCTAAATACTTACCTGTAAAATAAACCCTAATATAGCTACAATATAAATTATAATTACATTGTAGCTATTTTAGGATTAATATTTATTTTACAGGCAACTTTGTAATTATTTTAACCAGGTACAATAGCTATTAAATAGTTAAGAACTATTTAATAGTTACCTAGTTAAAATAATAACAACATTACCTGTAAAATAAGTCCTAACCTAAGTTATAATTAAACCTAACACTACCCTATCAATAAATTAATTAAATAAAATACCTACAATTATCTACAATTAACCTAACACTACACTATCAATAAATAAATTAAATACAATTTCTACAAATAACTACAATTACATAAACTAACTAAAGTACAAAAAATAAAAAAGAACTAAGTTACAAAAAATAAAAAAATATTTACAAACATAAGAAAAATATTACAACAATTTTAAACTAATTACACCTACTCTAAGCCCCCTAATAAAATAACAAAGACCCCCAAAATAAAAAATTCCCTACCCTATTCTAAATTAATAAATGTAAAAGCTCTTTTACCTTACCAGCCCTGAACAGGGCCCTTTGCGGGGCATGCCCCAAGAAAATCAGCTCTTTTGCCTGTAAAAAAAAACATACAATACCCCCCCCCAACATTACAACCCACCACCCACATACCCCTAATCTAACCCAAACCCCCCTTAAATAAACCTAACACTAAGCCCCTGAAGATCTTCCTACCTTGTCTTCACCATCCAGGTATCACCGATCCATCCTGGCATCCGGTGCTGAAGAGGTCCAGAAGAGGCTCCAAAATCTTCCTCCTATCCGGCAAGAAGAGGACATCCGGACCGGCAAACATCTTCTCCAAGCGGCATCTTCGATCTTCTTCCATCCGGTGCGGAGCGGGTCCATGTTGAAGCATCCGACGCGGATCCATCCTCTTCTTCCGGCGTCTCCCGACGAATGACGGTTCCTTTAAGGGACGTCATCCAAGATGGCGTCCCTCGAATTCCGATTGGCTGATAGGATTCTATCAGCCAATCGGAATTAAGGTAGGAATATTCTGATTGGCTGATGGAATCAGCCAATCAGAATCAAGTTCAATCCGATTGGCTGATCCAATCAGCCAATCAGATTGAGCTCGCATTCTATTGGCTGTTCCGATCAGCCAATAGAATGCGAGCTCAATCTGATTGGCTGATTGGATCAGCCAATCGGATTGATCTTGATTCTGATTGGCTGATTCCATCAGCCAATCAGAATATTCCTACCTTGATTCCGATTGGCTGATAGAATCCTATCAGCCAATCGGAATTCGAGGGACGCCATCTTGGATGACGTCCCTTAAAGGAACCGTCATTCGTCGGGAGACGCCGGAAGAAGAGGATGGATCCGCGTCGGCTGATTCAAGATGGACCCGCTCCGCACCGGATGGAAGAAGATCGAAGATGCCGCTTGGAGAAGATGTTTGCCGGTCCGGATGTCCTCTTCTTGCTGGATAGGAGGAAGACTTTGGAGCCTCTTCTGGACCTCTTCAGCACCGGATGCCAGGACGGATCGGTGATACCTGGATGGTGAAGACAAGGTAGGAAGATCTTCAGGGGCTTAGTGTTAGGTTTATTTAAGGGGGGTTTGGGTTAGATTAGGGGTATGTGGGTGGTGGGTTGTAATGTTGGGGGGGGGGTATTGTATGTTTTTTTTTACAGGCAAAAGAGCTGAACTTCTTGGGGCATGCCCCGCAAAGGGCCCTGTTCAGGGCTGGTAAGGTAAAAGAGCTTTTAACTCTATTAATTTAGAATAGGGTAGGGCATTTTTTTATTTTGGGGGTCTTTATTATTTTATTAGGGGGCTTAGAGTAGGTGTAATTAGTTTAAAATGTTGTAATATTTTTCTTATGTTTGTAAATATTTTTTTATTTTTTGTAACTTAGTTCTTTTTTATTTTTTGTACTTTAGTTAGTTTATGTAATTGTAGTTATTTGTAGCAATTGTATTTAATTTATTTATTGATAGTGTAGTGTTAGGTTAATTGTAGGTAATTGTAGATATTTTATTTAATTAATTTATTGATAGGGTAGTGTTAGGTTTAATTATAACTTAGGTTAGGATTTATTTTACAGGTAATTTTGTTATTATTTTAACTAGGTAACTATTAAATAGTTCTTAACTATTTAATAGCTATTGTACCTGGTTAAAATAATTACCAAGTTGCCTGTAAAATAAATATTAATCCTAAAATAGCTACAATATAATTATAATTTATATTGTAGCTATATTAGGGTTTATTTTACAGGTAAGTATTTAGCTTTAAATAGTAATAATTTATTTAATAAGAGTTAATTAATTTCGTTAGATTTAAATTATATTTAACTTAGGGGGGTGTTAGTGTTAGGGTTAGACTTAGCTTTAGGGGTTAATCCATTTATTATAGTAGCGGTGAGCTCCGGTCGTCAGATTAGGGGTTAATAATTGAAGTTAGGTGTCGGCGATGTTAGGGAGGGCAGATTAGGGGTTAATAAGTGTAGACAGGTGTCGGCGACATTGTGGGGGGCAGATTAGGGGTTAATAAATATAATATAGGGGTCGGCGGTGTTAGGGGCAGCAGATTAGGGGTACATAAGGATAACGTAGGTGGCGGTCGGCAGATTAGGGGTAAAAAAATTTTAATCGAGTGGCGGCGATGTGGGGGGACCTCGGTTTAGGGGTACATAGGTAGTTTATGGGTGTTAGTGTACTTTAGGGTACAGTAGTTAAGAGCTTTATGAACCGGCGTTAGCCCAGAAAGCTCTTAACTCCTGCTATTTTCTGGCGGCTGGAGTTTTGTCGTTAGATGTCTAACGCTCACTTCAGAAACGACTCTAAATACCGGCGTTAGAAAGATCCCATTGAAAAGATAGGATACGCAATTGACGTAAGGGGATCTGCGGTATGGAAAAGTCGCGGCTGAAAAGTGAGCGTTAGACCCTATTTTGAGTGACTCCAAATACCGGCGGTAGCCTAAAACCAGCGTTAGGAGCCTCTAACGCTGGTTTTCACGGCTACCGCCGAACTCTAAATCTAGGCCTTAGTTTCTAAATCTGTTTAAAACTTAGGCACATTGTATGTAAAATTGTACAAGGCAGCGTTAAAACCATAGCACAGGATAAACGCATGCCGCATCACAAACAATTGTGGGCACCTGCTTCATTGTTACTAGAAATGATAAGAAGAAAGTCAGTTCAGCGAAGCTGGTACCTAAATAAGTCTCAGACTAGACTATTTAAAGTAAAATCAGAGAACAAAAAAGTCACAGTAAATGAGACGGATCTTAATCATTAATCACAAAGCTTATTTCCCTGTCCTGAAAAAGACACAAAAGAAAAAACAATTCTCAGCCTACAGTGCTTCCGCTACAAGGAACTCTTGGTGAAAACGCGTAAATGAGCATCACATCATCTCACCTTTTAGCTTCAAAATCTAATAAGTGCAGAGACCCCCGCTCCTATTTATCAGAATGCAAAGGGCATCTCATGGGTTATATTTTAAAATTTGAATCCATTTGAAAACCCTACAATAACTGATTTGTCACAAATTAAATACTTTTATTGCATTATAATATCCCTATATCAAACAAGAGGACTATCCAACAACATTATGCAACAGTTTTTGTAGGTTTTAGGGCCTTTCAAATTCTATATTTTGGATGTATTAAAACTAATGTTTGCCTTTTTTTAATGTAAAGGGACATTAAAAGCCCCTATTGTTTTTGTGTAAACTTTAAAACCCAAAACATTTTAAGTGATTTAGACAGAACAAACAATTAAAAAAAAATGTGTCTGAGCACTACCTGGCAGGAAATATTGCTGCCATCTAGTGCTAATGGATAACATTATTGCAAATACATGTACCTTCTTGAGCTTAAGACCCTACTTTTCAACAAAACATACTAAGCGAACAAAGAAAATCTGATAATAGAAGTAAATTATAAAGTTGTTTAAAGCTGCATGCTCTATCTGAATCGTGGGTTCACATTTTTTCTTCTAATTCAAACAGTTTCACTAATTCAAACTGCAGCTTAGAAAAGGACTCAACAAAAATCAGTTGCATACAATATTTTTCCACATGGGAATTTTAATGGACTGGAATCTGGGTCACCCTATGGCTAACATTCTAAAGCACTGGTTTTCAAACCTGTCCTCAAGCCTCCATAACAGGCCAGATTTTCAGGAATACCTTGGGTGAGATCAGATTAATAACCATATTTACTAATCAACTCATTATTTCACCTGTGCTCTAGTCCAGATATCCTTTTGTCAGGTGCCATGTGACAGCTAATAAGTATGTAAGCGTCACTGTTGTTCTTGACAATTCTAACCCCATTAAAAAATAAATATCTTAAAAAGCAATCATTGTTTGTGCTGCTGCTGGCTTGTAACAGCATCAATAGCTAGAACTTTAACTTTATGTAAGTTTAAGCTGCTGTCCAGCTGCTCCTCTGCTGCTGAAGACAATTCCCATAGAGTACAGAAGTTTTTTCACTGTAAAAACAATGAAATCGTGGAACTCATTGCCTAAGGAGGTAGTGAATGCCAATACCTTAGATAAATGTAAATATGGCTTAGATACATTTCTCTCTAAAAGGAGAATTCTGGCATATGATTGCTTTTCAATTGGCAGCTTCCTTATTGCAAATCAGGAAGGGTCTGTATACTATACTATACATATATATATATATATATATATATATATATATGGGTTGAACTCGATGGACTTAATCTTTAAATCTTACCTAATGTCTAATGTTTATATGGATTTCTATATACATCAACATAAACAATCTCTCCCCCTCTTTCCTCCTTTTTCATTTGTATGTTCTGACACACTATGGGCTAAATTACAAAAAGAGTGATCTTGCACAAAGAATAAAACACAATTTGGTATTACAATTAGATGGTCAAATATTTTTAACCAAAGCATCTCAATGCAGCCAAAACATTTTTAGCTTACCCTAAACTTTTAATAGATATTGCAGGAAGTGTTATAAGCCCAATCATTGCGCTTGTCTTACAAGTACCTTGAGTTAACTGTGCTCGAACACAATCCAAAATACTGCTGTAAAATGTAGCCCTTTCTTATCTGAAGTAATTAATATAGTATATCACAGAACGACATGAGACACTCTAGGCTTAGCGATCGAGTAATATCCAAAATGAATTTGACTGCGTGCCCCCGTAATAGGGCCCGATTACGTGTGGCACGTTAACAGTAATGTGCAAGCGAAAAGGGATTTACCGCTGGTGTTTGTGCGCGTTCGGGGTTTACCGCTCATATTACAAGTTGAAAGTAAATGTGATTGCTTGATCCCGATTTATACTAGAATGAATACCGCATCCTCAGATCTCTGGTTAACTGTTTTTCAAAACAAAACAGTTGCACGAAACAAAACAAAAATACATTAGAAAGTATAGTTACACATATATTAACTCTATCTAATAGAAAGTATAGTTACACATATATTAACTCTATCTAATAAAAAGTATAGTTACACATATATTAACTCTAATAAAAAGTATAGTTATACATATATTAACTCTATCTAATAGAAAGTATAGTTACACATATATTAACTCTATCTAATAGAAAGTATAGTTACACATATATTAACTCTATCTAATAGAAAGTATAGTTACACATATATTAACTCTATCTAATAGAAAGTATAGTTACACATATATTAACTCTATCTAATAAAAAGTATAGTTACACATATATTAACTCTATCTAATAAAAAGTATAGTTACACATATATTAACTCTATCTAATAGAAAGTATAGTTACACATATATTAACTCTATCTAATAAAAAGTATAGTTACACATATATTAACTCTATCTAATGAAAAGTATAGTTACACATATATTAACTCTATCTAATAGAAAGTATAGTTACACATATATTAACTCTATCTAATAAAAAGTATAGTTACACATATATTAACTCTATCTAATAGAAAGTATAGTTACACATATATTAACTCTATCTAATAAAAAGTATAGTTACACATATATTAACTCTATCTAATAGAAAGTATAGTTACACATATATTAACTCTATCTAATAAAAAGTATAGTTACACATATATTAACTCTATCTAATAAAAAGTATAGTTACACAAATATTAACTCTATCTAATAAAAAGTATAGTTACACATATATTAACTCTATCTAATAGAAAGTATAGTTACACATATATTAACTCTATCTAATAAAAAGTATAGTTACACATATATTAACTCTATCTAATAAAAAGTATAGTTACACATATATTAACTCTATCTAATAAAAAGTATAGTTACACATATATTAACTCTATCTAATAAAAAGTATAGTTACACATATATTAACTCTATCTAATAAAAAGTATAGTTACACATATATTAACTCTATCTAATAGAAAGTATAGTTACACATATATTAACTCTATCTAATAAAAAGTATAGTTACACATATATTAACTCTATCTAATAAAAAGTATAGTTACACATATATTAACTCTATCTAATAAAAAGTATAGTTACACATATATTAACTCTATCTAATAGAAAGTATAGTTACACATATATTAACTCTATCTAATAGAAAGTATAGTTACACATATATTAACTCTATCTAATAAAAAGTATAGTTACACATATATTAACTCTATCTAATAAAAAGTATAGTTACACATATATTAACTCTATCTAATAAAAAGTATAGTTACACATATATTAACTCTATCTAATAAAAAGTATAGTTACACATATATTAACTCTATCTAATAAAAAGTATAGTTACACATATATTAACTCTATCTAATAAAAAGTATAGTTACACATATATTAACTCTATCTAATAAAAAGTATAGTTACACATATATTAACTCTATCTAATAAAAAGTATAGTTACACATATATTAACTCTATCTAATAAAAAGTATAGTTACACATATATTAACTCTATCTAATAAAAAGTATAGTTACACATATATTAACTCTATCTAATAAAAAGTATAGTTACACATATATTAACTCTATCTAATAAAAAGTATAGTTACACATATATTAACTCTATCTAATAGAAAGTATAGTTACACATATATTAACTCTATTTAATAGAAAGTATAGTTACACATATATTAACTCTATCTAATAGAAAGTATAGTTACACATATATTAACTCTATCTAATAGAAAGTATAGTTACACATATATTAACTCTATCTAATAGAAAGTATAGTTACACATATATTAACTCTATCTAATAGAAAGTATAGTTACACATATATTAACTCTATCTAATAAAAAGTATAGTTACACATATATTAACTCTATCTAATAAAAAGTATAGTTACACAAATATTAACTCTATGTAATAAAAAGTATAGTTACACAAATATTAACTCTATCTAATAAAAAGTATAGTTACACATATATTAACTCTATGTAATAAAAAGTATAGTTACACATATATTAACTCTATCTAATAAAAAGTATAGTTACACATATATTAACTCTATGTAATAAAAAGTATAGTTACACGTATATTAACTCTATGTAATAAAAAGTATAGTTACACATATATTAACTCTATGTAATAAAAAGTATAGTTACACGTATATTAACTCTATCTAATAAAAAGTATAGTTACACATATATTAACTCTATCTAATAAAAAGTATAGTTACACATATATTAACTCTATCTAATAAAAAGTATAGTTACACATATATTAACTCTATCTAATAAAAAGTATAGTTACACATATATTAACTCTATCTAATAAAAAGTATAGTTACACATATATTAACTCTATCTAATAAAAAGTATAGTTACACATATATTAACTCTATCTAATAAAAAGTATAGTTACACATATATTAACTCTATCTAATAAAAAGTATAGTTACACATATATTAACTCTATCTAATAAAAAGTATAGTTACACATATATTAACTCTATCTAATAAAAAGTATAGTTACACATATATTAACTCTATCTAATAAAAAGTATAGTTACACATATATTAACTCTATCTAATAAAAAGTATAGTTACACATATATTAACTCTATCTAATAAAAAGTATAGTTACACATATATTAACTCTATCTAATAAAAAGTATAGTTACACATATATTAACTCTATCTAATAAAAAGTATAGTTACACATATATTAACTCTATCTAATAAAAAGTATAGTTACACATATATTAACTCTATCTAATAAAAAGTATAGTTACACATATATTAACTCTATCTAATAAAAAGTATAGTTACACATATATTAACTCTATCTAATAGAAAGTATAGTTACACATATATTAACTCTATCTAATAAAAAGTATAGTTACACATATATTAACTCTATCTAATAGAAAGTATAGTTACACATATATTAACTCTATCTAATAAAAAGTATAGTTACACATATATTAACTCTATCTAATAGAAAGTATAGTTACACATATATTAACTCTATCTAATAAAAAGTATAGTTACACATATATTAACTCTATCTAATAAAAAGTATAGTTACACATATATTAACTCTATCTAATAAAAAGTATAGTTACACATATATTAACTCTATCTAATAAAAAGTATAGTTACACATATATTAACTCTATCTAATAAAAGTATAGTTACACATATATTAACTCTATCTAATAAAAAGTATAGTTACACATATATTAACTCTATCTAATAGAAAGTATAGTTACACATATATTAACTCTATCTAATAAAAAGTATAGTTACACATATATTAACTCTATCTAATAAAAAGTATAGTTACACATATATTAACTCTATCTAATAAAAAGTATAGTTACACATATATTAACTCTATCTAATAAAAAGTATAGTTACACATATATTAACTCTATCTAATAGAAAGTATAGTTACACATATATTAACTCTATCTAATAAAAAGTATAGTTACACATATATTAACTCTATCTAATAAAAAGTATAGTTACACATATATTAACTCTATCTAATAAAAAGTATAGTTACACATATATTAACTCTATCTAATAAAAAGTATAGTTACACATATATTAACTCTATCTAATAAAAAGTATAGTTACACATATATTAACTCTATCTAATAAAAAGTATAGTTACACATATATTAACTCTATCTAATAAAAAGTATAGTTACACATATATTAACTCTATCTAATAAAAAGTATAGTTACACATATATTAACTCTATCTAATAAAAAGTATAGTTACACATATATTAACTCTATGTAATAAAAAGTATAGTTACACATATATTAACTCTATCTAATAAAAAGTATAGTTACACATATATTAACTCTATCTAATAAAAAGTATAGTTACACATATATTAACTCTATCTAATAAAAAGTATAGTTACACATATATTAACTCTATCTAATAAAAAGTATAGTTACACATATATTAACTCTATCTAATAAAAAGTATAGTTACACATATATTAACTCTATCTAATAGAAAGTATAGTTACACATATATTAACTCTATCTAATAAAAAGTATAGTTACACATATATTAACTCTATCTAATAAAAAGTATAGTTACACATATATTAACTCTATCTAATAAAAAGTATAGTTACACATATATTAACTCTATCTAATAAAAAGTATAGTTACACATATATTAACTCTATCTAATAAAAAGTATAGTTACACATATATAAACTCTATCTAATAAAAAGTATAGTTACACATATATTAACTCTATCTAATAAAAAGTATAGTTACACATATATTAACTCTATCTAATAAAAAGTATAGTTACAACATATATTAACTCTATCTAATAAAAAGTATAGTTACACATATATTAACTCTATCTAATAAAAGTATAGTTACACATATATTAACTCTATCTAATAAAAAGTATAGTTACACATATATTAACTCTATCTAATAAAAAGTATAGTTACACATATATTAACTCTATCTAATAGAAAGTATAGTTACACATATAATAACTCTATCTAATAAAAAGTATAGTTACACATATATTAACTCTATCTAATAGAAAGTATAGTTACACATATATAACTCTATCTAATAAAAAAGTATAGTTTAACATATATTACTCTATCTAATAAAAGTATAGTTACACATATATTAACTCTATCTAATAAAAGTATAGTTACACATATATTAACTCTATCTAATAGAAAGTATAGTTACACATATATTAACTCTATCTAATAAAAAGTATAGTTACACATATATTAACTCTATCTAATAGAAAGTATAGTTACACATATATTAACTCTATCTAATAAAAAGTATAGTTACACATATATTAACTCTATCTAATAAAAAGTATAGTTACACATATATTAACTCTATCTAATAAAAAGTATAGTTACACATATATTAACTCTATCTAATAAAAAGTATAGTTACACATATATTAACTCTATCTAATAAAAAGTATAGTTACACATATATTAACTCTATCTAATAAAAAGTATAGTTACATATATTAACTCTATCTAATAAAAAGTATAGTTACACATATATTAACTCTATCTAATAAAAAGTATAGTTACACATATATTAACTCTATCTAATAAAAAGTATAGTTACACATATATTAACTCTATCTAATAAAAAGTATAGTTACACATATATTAACTCTATCTAATAAAAAGTATAGTTACACATATATTAACTCTATCTAATAAAAAGTATAGTTACACATATATTAACTCTATCTAATAAAAAGTATAGTTACACATATATTAACTCTATCTAATAAAAAGTATAGTTACACATATATTAACTCTATCTAATAAAAAGTATAGTTACACATATATTAACTCTATCTAATAAAAAGTATAGTTACACATATATTAACTCTATCTAATAGAAAGTATAGTTACACATATATTAACTCTATCTAATAAAAAGTATAGTTACACATATATTAACTCTATCTAATAAAAAGTATAGTTACACATATATTAACTCTATCTAATAAAAAAGTATAGTTACACATATATTAACTCTATCTAATAAAAAGTATAGTTACACATATATTAACTCTATCTAATAAAAAGTATAGTTACACATATATTAACTCTATCTAATAAAAAGTATAGTTACACATATATTAACTCTATCTAATAAAAAGTATAGTTACACATATATTAACTCTATCTAATAAAAAGTATAGTTACACATATATTAACTGTATCTAATAAAAAGTATAGTTACACATATATTAACTCTATCTAATAAAAAGTATAGTTACACATATATTAACTCTATCTAATAAAAAGTATAGTTAAACATATATTAACTCTATCTAATAAAAAGTATAGTTACACATATATTAACTCTATCTAATAAAAAGTATAGTTACACATATATTAACTCTATCTAATAAAAAGTATAGTTACACATATATTAACTCTATCTAATAAAAAGTATAGTTACACATATATTAACTCTATCTAATAAAAATTATTAAAAAAATAGTGCACAAAAAAGTTATAAGGGCTCAAAGATATGAGGTGTCAGGTGTTAGGAAAAACAAGGCTGCAGAGGGCTTTAACATAGAGATGCATACATATACATGTCTAATACGTGTGTGTATATATATCTATATAATAAGTAGCGTCCATGGAGCTCTGCACACACTTATCAGCATCTCAACTGCCCAGGCTGAATTCAAAGCATATGCACAGAATCCCAGAAAAAGAAGCGTTCGCCAGGACTTAACATAATGTGTATTTAGATCCACAAAGGTAGTGACATTTTGGGGTGCAATCCCCGTCCTCAGACGATCTGTGGATGGGGATTGCTGACGGAAACGTCACTACCTTTCTGGATTAAAAGACACATTGGGGCCTTTTTATCAAATGTCTGTCCGACATGATCCACTCAGCGGAGTGAACTGCTTGTGCCATGCCACCCCTGCAGATTTGTGGCCAATCGGCCGCTAGCAGGGGGTGTCCATTAACCCGACCGTACACGATCGGGCGGATTGATGTCTGCAGCCTCAGAAGCGGCGGAACACTTAAGGAGCAGCTGCTTCATAACTGCTGTTTGTGTGTACATAAGTATTAACCCCTTAACGACGCGCTATTAAACAATCCCTCCCTCCTGCAGGCTTCCTAACATAGTGGGGTCTTGTGCTATTGAGAAAACAAGGGGTTAATGTATTTATATGTGTATATATGTATTTACAGACATATACAGTACACATATATAAAAATGTAAATATATATATATGTATACATATATAGGCACAGTTTACTTTTAACTTATCATTTTTAGCACTACCCCACAAGCACAAAAAGCTTACTTCTAAGTTAAATACTGATCCACTTGTAATCTGCCCTAATAGTCTTTTATCGCTCAAGCTATAAAAATAACTTGTAAAATGAGAGCAGAAATAGAAACTCTATTGATTGCACTCAAGCAATGTTAACACACTACAGAGCTAATACTTTGGCACTCCTACCAATCTAGGCCTATGCCTTTTTTTGTTTAGTGTATATTAAGTTAGTAAAAATAAATAATTTTATCAATTAACAGAAATTAATTTAGTTTTTTATCTTTAATGTCTGCATCTAAGTACTTCTTTTGCTCTTTAGCTTGCCAAACTCCAATCCCATCATCTTGTCTCTATACTTTGGCAAAGTGCCCAGAATTATAATAATATAGGTCCCTGATTGGCCAGCAGTCAGTGAAGGGTGTCGGTGACATTGACACTTACACACCAGTTTAGGATTATAAATATATATTATTAGAGAGAAAATCAACAGTCCGTTTTCAGAATAAGTGAGGTGTCAGATTTTCTTCAGTGCATATATCTTTTTTCATTATCATAAAAACCATTTAGTTTTTAGAGGACTGCAATATAATTTCTGGATTTCCAGTACAGACAAATACACATTTCTACAAGTTAATAGCTTTCTACCTAAAAAAAAGTAAATAATTTAACACCAACAGATAACAATGAACTCATCAAAATAAAACCAACATAATTTGGCATTATTATGTTATCAAGTGCTAATCAATTCTAAACTGTTTACTAGAAGAAAAATAAACTCCCAGCATGATATCTGAGAAAAACCTAAGGCCTAGATTTAGAGTTCGGCGGTAAAAGGGCTGTTAACGCTCCGCGGGTTTTTTTCTGGCCGCACCATAAATTTAACTCTGGTATCGAGAGTTCAAACAAATGCTGCGTTAGGCTCCAAAAAAGGAGCGTAGAGCATTTTTACCGCAAATGCAACTCTCGATACCAGAGTTGCTTACGGACGCGGCCGGCCTCAAAAACGTGCTCGTGCACGATTCTCCCATAGGAAACAATGGGGCTGTTTGAGCTGAAAAAAAACCTAACACCTGGAAAAAAGCAGCGTTCAGCTCCTAACGCAGCCCCATTGTTTCCTATGGGGAAACACTTCCTACGTCTGCACCTAACACCCTAACATGTACCCCGAGTCTAAACACCCCTAACCTTACACTTATTAACTCCTAATCTGCCGCCCCCGCTATCGCTGACCCCTGCATTACACTTTTAACCCCTAATCTGCCGCTCCGTAAACCGCCGCCACCTACGTTATCCCTATGTACCCCTAATCTGCTGCCCTAACATCGCCGACCCCTATGTTATATTTATTAACCCCTAATCTGCCCCCCACAACGTCGCCGACACCTGCCTACACTTATTAACCCCTAATCTGCCGAGCGGACCTGAGCGCTACTATAATAAAGTTATTAACCCCTAATCCGCCTCACTAACCCTATCATAAATAGTATTAACCCCTAATCTGCCCTCCCTAACATCGCCGACACCTACCTTCAATTATTAACCCCTAATCTGCCGACCGGAGCTCACCGCTATTCTAATAAATGTATTAACCCCTAAAGCTAAGTCTAACCCTAACACTAACACCCCCCTAAGTTAAATATAATTTTTATCTAACGAAATAAATTAACTCTTATTAAATAAATGATTCCTATTTAAAGCTAAATACTTACCTGTAAAATAAATCCTAATATAGCTACAATATAAATTATAATTATATTATAGCTATTTTAGGATTAATATTTATTTTACAGGCAACTTTGTAATTATTTTAACCAGGTACAATAGCTATTAAATAGTTAAGAACTATTTAATAGTTACCTAGTTAAAATAATAACAAATTTACCTGTAAAATAAATCCTAACCTAAGATATAATTAAACCTAACACTACCCTATCAATAAAATAATTAAATAAACTACCTACAATTACCTACAATTAACCTAACACTACACTATCAATAAATTAATTAAACACAATTGCTACAAATAAATAAAATTAAATAAACTATCTAAAGTACAAAAAATAAAAAAGAACTAAGTTACAGAAAATAATAAAATATTTACAAACATAAGAAAAATATTACAACAATTTTAAACTAATTACACCTACTCTAAGCCCCCTAATAAAATAACAAAGCCCCCCAAAATAAAAAATTCACTACCCTATTCTAAAATACAAATATTACAAGCTCTTTTACCTTACCAGCCCTGAACAGGGCCCTTTGCGGGGCATGCCCCAAGAATTTCAGCTCTTTTGCCTGTAAAAAAAAACATACAATACCCCCCCCCCAACATTACAACCCACCACCCACATACCCCTAATCTAACCCAAACCCCCCTTAAATAAACCTAACACTACCCCCCTGATGATCTTCCTACCTTGTCTTCACCATGCCAGGTTCACCGATCCGTCCTGGCTCCAAGATCTTCATCCAACCCAAGCGGGGGCTAGACATCCACTGAAGAAGTCCAGAAGAGGGTCCAAAGTCTTCCTCCTATCCGGCAAGAAGAGGACATCCGGACCGGCAAACATCTTCTCCAAGCGGCATCTTCTATCTTCTTCCATCCGATGACGACCGGCTCCATCTTGAAGACCTCCAGCGCGGATCCATCCTCTTCTTCCGACGACTAGACGACGAATGACGGTTCCTTTAAGGGACGTCATCCAAGATGGCGTCCCTCGAATTCCGATTGGCTGATAGGATTCTATCAGCCAATCGGAATTAAGGTAGGAATTTTCTGATTGGCTGATGGAATCAGCCAATCAGAATATAGTTCAATCCGATTGGCTGATCCAATCAGCCAATCAGATTGAGCTCGCATTCTATTGGCTGTTCCGATCAGCCAATAGAATGCGAGCTCAATCTGATTGGCTGATTGGATCAGCCAATCGGAT
The DNA here is from genome assembly GCF_027579735.1 of Bombina bombina. Classification (NCBI taxonomy): domain Eukaryota; kingdom Metazoa; phylum Chordata; class Amphibia; order Anura; family Bombinatoridae; genus Bombina; species Bombina bombina. The sequence continues at coordinate 185,263,991 of NC_069503.1, read as the reverse complement.
TGAACTATATTCTGATTGGCTGATTCCATCAGCCAATCAGAAAATTCCTACCTTAATTCCGATTGGCTGATAGAATCCTATCAGCCAATCGGAATTCGAGGGACGCCATCTTGGATGACGTCCCTTAAAGGAACCGTCATTCGTCGTCTAGTCGTCGGAAGAAGAGGATGGATCCGCGCTGGAGGTCTTCAAGATGGAGCCGGTCGTCATCGGATGGAAGAAGATAGAAGATGCCGCTTGGAGAAGATGTTTGCCGGTCCGGATGTCCTCTTCTTGCCGGATAGGAGGAAGACTTTGGACCCTCTTCTGGACTTCTTCAGTGGATGTCTAGCCCCCGCTTGGGTTGGATGAAGATCTTGGAGCCAGGACGGATCGGTGAACCTGGCATGGTGAAGACAAGGTAGGAAGATCATCAGGGGGGTAGTGTTAGGTTTATTTAAGGGGGGTTTGGGTTAGATTAGGGGTATGTGGGTGGTGGGTTGTAATGTTGGGGGGGGGGTATTGTATGTTTTTTTTTACAGGCAAAAGAGCTGAAATTCTTGGGGCATGCCCCGCAAAGGGCCCTGTTCAGGGCTGGTAAGGTAAAAGAGCTTGTAATATTTGTATTTTAGAATAGGGTAGTGAATTTTTTATTTTGGGGGGCTTTGTTATTTTATTAGGGGGCTTAGAGTAGGTGTAATTAGTTTAAAATTGTTGTAATATTTTTCTTATGTTTGTAAATATTTTATTATTTTCTGTAACTTAGTTCTTTTTTATTTTTTGTACTTTAGATAGTTTATTTAATTTTATTTATTTGTAGCAATTGTGTTTAATTAATTTATTGATAGTGTAGTGTTAGGTTAATTGTAGGTAATTGTAGGTAGTTTATTTAATTATTTTATTGATAGGGTAGTGTTAGGTTTAATTATATCTTAGGTTAGGATTTATTTTACAGGTAAATTTGTTATTATTTTAACTAGGTAACTATTAAATAGTTCTTAACTATTTAATAGCTATTGTACCTGGTTAAAATAATTACAAAGTTGCCTGTAAAATAAATATTAATCCTAAAATAGCTATAATATAATTATAAATTATATTGTAGCTATATTAGGATTTATTTTACAGGTAAGTATTTAGCTTTAAATAGGAATTATTTATTTAATAAGAGTTAATTTATTTCGTTAGATAAAAATTATATTTAACTTAGGGGGGTGTTAGTGTTAGGGTTAGACTTAGCTTTAGGGGTTAATACATTTATTAGAATAGCGGTGAGCTCCGATCGGAAGATTAGGGGTTAATAATTGAAGGTAGGTGTCGGCGATGTTAGGGAGGGCAGATTAGGGGTTAATACTATTTATGATAGGGTTAGTGAGGCGGATTAGGGGTTAATAACTTTATTATAGTAGCGCTCAGGTCCGCTCGGCAGATTAGGGGTTAATAAGTGTAGGTAGGTGTCGGCGACGTTGTGGGGGGCAGATTAGGGGTTAATAAATATAACATAGGGGTCGGCGATGTTAGGGGTAGCAGATTAGGGGTACATAGGAATAACGTAGGTGGCGGCGATTTGCGGTCGGAAGATTAGGGGTTAATTATTTTAAGTAGCTTGCGGCGACGTTGTGGGGGGCAAGTTAGGGGTTAATAGATATAATACAGGGGTCGGCGGTGTTAGGGGCAGCAGATTAGGGGTACATAAGTATAACGTAGGTGGCGGTCGGCAGATTAGGGGTTAAAATTTTTAATCGAGTGGCGGCGATGTGGGGGGACCTCGGTTTAGGGGTACATAGGTAGTTTATGGGTGTTAGTGTACTTTAGGGTACAGTAGTTAAGAGCTTTATAAACCGGCGTTAGCCAGAAAGCTCTTAACTCCTGCTATTTTCAGGCGGCTGGAATCTTGTCGTTAGAGCTCTAACGCTCACTGCAGAAACGACTCTAAATACCGGCGTTAGGAAGATCCCATTGAAAAGATAGGCTACGCAAATGGCGTAGGGGGATCTGCGGTATGGAAAAGTCGCGGCTGTAAAGTGAGCGTTAGACCCTTTAATCACTGACTCTAAATACCAGCGGTAGCCCAAAACCAGCGTTAGGAGCCTCTAACGCTGGTTTTGACGGCTACCGCCGAACTCTAAATCTAGCCGTAAGTTTCTAATTCATGAACTAAGATTAGACCAGCACTAATAGCATCTATTAACAAAATTCTCATTTCTATAACCATTGGGAACTAATAGGAATAGTGTGTCCAAGCAAGATTCTTCAAATTTAACCCATTATGGGCTAAATTACAAGTGGCACGCTAACTGTTGAGCGTGAGCAATGTCGGCTTTTTGCGTGCACTGAAAATAGCGCACATATCACCAGTTGAACGTAAACATAATCGCAAGATCACAATTACTTTTTACGCTTGTCGGGTTAGCGCAACTGAAACCCTTACGTAAAGGGTAGTGTGTTAAAAAAAGTTGCACCAAACTGTAAAAAATATAAATTATCCATAGAATATATATATATATATATATATATATATATATATATATATATATATATATATATATCACAATATATATGTTTTGTAATTATTTTGGTCACTTTGGTAGCACTCCCACAATGGGGCATATGTATCAAGCTCCGAATGGAGCTTGATGCCCCGTGTTTCTGGCGAGCTTGCAGGCTCGCCAGAAACAGCAGTTATGAAGCAGCGATCACAAAGACCGCTGCTCCATAACCTGTCCGCCTGCTCTGAGCACGATCTGGTTGATTGACACCCCCCTGTCTGCAGGGGGCGGCGTTGCACCAGCAGCTCTTGTGAGCTGCTGGTGCAATTGCTGAATACAGCGAGCGTATTGCTCTCCGCATTCAGCGAGGTCTGGCGGACCTGATCCGCACTGTCGGATCAGGTCAGACAGACCTTGATAACTAGAGGCCAATGTGTGTGCTAATATATAAAAGGTTTTTTGGTGTGCTTAACCAAACCCCCTTGTTGATATATATATATATTACAGTATGTATAATAATGTTTAATAATAATTATTTTTTAATATTTTATATGTAATATTTTAATAACACAATGACCTAAATCGCAAAACACAAATTGCAATATGCATATTTTACATTCCTATGTTCTTCACATAGAATTTACTTTTATTATTAAATATATATTTATATTTGATAATGTTAATATAAAATAGATATACCTATATAGTTATATGAATAGATACACAGGTATAGGTATATACAGATATATATATATATATAGAAACGTATTTACAATAAAAATTACATTATCCTGTATGTGAATAACATTGGAAAGAGAAATATGAATAACTCCTGTCAGGTTAGCATGCAATAGTTTTTTCCTTCTGCTCTCTCCATTGACTTCTATGGCGAGAATACGTAAACACGGTCGCAATATTTGGTTAGTGCGAGTCAGGTTTTGCTCGCGCACAAACTTTTTACTTTCAACGTGTAAGATACGTGCAACCTGACCAACGCAAAAAAAGCTTACTTCTAGCAAAGTTTGCGTTCGTGCACAAGTGCAAAAAAAAGTGCCACTTGTGATCTGGCCCTATGTATTGCTGTTTTCATCTGGGTGCATAGAAGAGCCTGTTCTGATATCAGGGCTCGCTTATCATTAGGCAAATGCCTATGGGCACCTGAACACAGAGAGGAGCTTGTTTGTCTGATAAAGGGATGTAACATTGCAGTCCATTTACCCTTATATAACAGTCTGTGTGGTAAACAAGTGTGACTGCATTTCTTTAACTGCTTCCAATCAACTCACAATTTGTGGGACCTTCCCGAAATAAAAACCTAAGCCTCTCCCTTATCCCTCTATTTTTTTATATTTCTGTTTTAACAACTTTGAACTGACTAAACCATTTCCTAAAAGGGTTAAGATTAGTAAAATATTAATTAAATTATACCCACATAGGAAACAGACTTGCCACATCTCTAAGCCCTGTACATGGTCCCAGGCTGTCAGAGTTGGGACTAGTAACATAATAAAGCATTAGAAACATGGCTGCAATAAATTAAAGGGACTATAAAGTAAAATTGTAAACAACTTTCAAACTTACTTCTATTATATAATTTGGTTATACTGTTTATCTTTTTTTTTAAAAAAAAGATACCTAGGTGGGCCCAGGGGCAGCAATGCACTACTGGGAACTATCTGCTGATTGGTAGCTTCACATATATGTCTCTTGTCATTGGCTCATCCATTGTGTTCAGCTATCTCCCAGTAGTGCATTGCTGCTTCAACAAAGGATACCAAAATAGAATGAAACCAATGTAATAATAATAAAAAAGGCAAATTGTTTTAAATTGTATGTTCTATTTGAATCATGAAAAAAAACTTTGGGTCAAGCATGAGAACAATCTGAAAAAAAACAAACACTGTTACTTGCGTGCAAACCCGACCATGTTTTACAAAGGGTGCTAACCCGACTTGAAATATGAATATTTCAAAATCCAATGTTCTCCACATAGCAGAATATGTTCTATTTATTCCTAAATACATATTTCTATATATCTGATGTTTTCTTTTGTTAAAAATATATATCTTTAGCTATATATATCCCAATGCGTGTTAAATTCAATTGGGCTCTAGCGAATGCGTTTAATTTCAACTTGTAATGCGCACACTACTTTTGACGCACACAAACAGCCGCAATAAATACCTTATCACACGCGCACGCCATTCATAATCTAGCACAGTATTAAGAAGGAGATGGTATGTCCTAAAATACCATATTCTAATCCAGGATGATGGACTGAGTTTAGGGATGTTAATGTATTGATTAAAAGGAATAAATATGGTTTGTAATTTTTAGACCATTGGACTTGTAGCTTGGTATTAAAGGGACAGCCTACTTGAAAATGATTGTTGTTTAAAAAGTCAGATAATCCCTTTATTACCCATTCCCCAGTTTTGCATAACCAACACTGATATATTTATACACTTTTTACCTCTGTGATTACCTTGTATCCAAGCCTCCGCAGACTGCCCCTTATCTCAGTTCTTTTGACAGACTTGCATTTTAGCCGATCAGTGCTGACTCATAAATAACTTCACAGGAGGGTTCAGGAAGTTAAGGGGGGGCCTTTGAGGTTTTGTGAGTAAGGCTGTGTTGGGAGGGATAGGCTCATTGGTGGATGATGGGCGTGTCTGGGCAGTTATTAGGCATTACTGGGCGTCTGTGGTTGTGCCTGGGTGATCTGTAGACAGGGCTAAGTGAAATTCTCCAAATCAAGACATATGGCTTTCTCAGAGTGACAGTGAGACAGAACGCAGTATTAGGTACTGTCCTTCTCAAATAGAAACAGCTGGGATCTGTGTAACATACACTCTCTTTTAAAGACTGACTTATAGATATCAAGCTGAAATCCCCATATAAATAATGGAGAACAAATTATAGAAAACAATATGGTACTTGGGGGCAAAAAAAACTTTTTAACAAATACCAAACACAAATAAAAGAAAAATATAATAAATGTGGTGCTTTTAATTCCATAGAAACATATATATCATGAGTTATTTCTAAAAGACTCAGCATTAAAGTATATGGGATTTCTTTATGTTTTATTGCTTTTTAAAAAATTGGAATATACAATAATATATCTCAATAAGTAAAGATATGAAAAGAAAAAAATATATAAAAGGACAATTTTTTTTTAAATAAAACAATGCAGAAGACTGACGAAAGTCCTTAGTTGCCTGTAAATAAAATTTTAGCGCTCGCACAACATCTAGATTATGCAACAAGCGTTCTTTGTGAGAAGAAGAATTAGGACACAAAGAAGGTACAACGATTTCCTGATTAATATTCTTTGGGCAGGAAACCAAACTTAGTATGCAGAACCACCTTATCAGAGTGAAATATAAAATAAGGGGAAATCACACTGTAAAGCAGAAAGTTCAGAAACTCTCCGAGCAGAGGAAATAGCAACAAGAAAAAAACAACTTTCCAAGATAACATCTTAATATATAAAGAATGCATAGGCTCAAACGGAGCCTGTTGTAAAACTTTAAGAACAAGGTTAAGACTCCATGGATGAAGAACAGGTTTAAACACAGGCCAAATTCTAACCAAGGCCTGACAAAACGATTGCACATCTGGCACATCTGCCAAGCGCTTATGTAACAAAATAGACAATGCCGAAATCTGACCCTTTAGAGTACTTGCCGACAAACCCTTCTCTAGACCATCCTGGAGAAAGGACAAAATCCTAGGAATCCTTACTCTACTCCAAGAGTATCCTTTGGATTCACACCAATACAAGTATTTACGCCAGATCTTATGGTAATGAATCAAGGTCTCAATGACCGACTCTGAAAATCCACGCTTAGATAAAACTAAGCGGTCAATCTCCAGTCAGCTTCAGAGAAACGAGATTTGGATGAAGGAAGGGACCCTGAAGTAGAAGGTCCTTCCTCAGAGGCAGTCTCCAAAATGGAAAGGGTGACATTTCCACTAGATCTGCATGCCAAATCCTGCAAGGCCACGCCGGGGCTATGAGAATTATAGATGCACTCTCCTGCTTGATTCAAGCAATGACTCTTGGAAGGAGAGTGAACGGAGGAAACAGGTATGCTAGGCTGAAGTTCCAAGGAACTGCCAGAGCATTGATCAGAAATGCCTGCGGATCTCTTGACCTCGAGCCGTATCTCGGAAATTTGGCATTTTGACGAGAAGCCATGAGATCCAATTCCGGCTGCCCCCACTTGAGGGTCAAGCTGGAGAACACATCCAAATAAAGTTCCCACTTCCCGGGATGAAAAGTCTGTCTGCTCAGTAAATCCGCTTCCCAATTGTCCACTCCTGGTATGTGGATCGCAGAAAGACAGCAGTTGTGGGTCTCCGCCCACTGAATAATTCGGGCCACCAACAGGTTATGTTGTCCGACTGGAATCTGATAAACTGGGCTAAGGCTAACTGAGGCCAGGCCAGAAGAGCATTGAAGATTGCTCTCAGCTCCAAGATGTTTATGGGCAGGACTGACTCCTCCTGGGTCCATAAGCCCTGAGCCTTCAACAAGCCCCATACTGCTCCCCAACCTAGAAGGCTGGCATCCATGGTCACAATCACCCAGGAGGGTCTGCGAAAGCAAGTACCCTGGAAGAGATGATCCTGAAAAGCCACCATGGAAGAGAGTTTATTGACGCCTGATCTAGATCTACAGGCGGAGACAGGTCCGTATAGTCCCCGTTCCATTGTCTGAGCATGCATAACTGCAGAGGTCTGAGATGGAACCGAGCAAACGGAATGATGTCCATGGAAGCCACCATCAGATTGATTACCTCCATACATTGAGCCACTGACGGCCGTGGAGACGACTGAAGGGCAAGACAAGAGTAGAAAATCTTTCTTTTTCTGACCTCCGTCAGAAAAATCTTCATTAACAGGGAGTCTATTATGGTCCCCAAAAATACGACCCTTGTAGCTGGAACCAGATAACTTTTTTCCCGATTCACCTTCCATCAGTGGGATCGAAGAAAAAACAACAAGATCTCTGTATGAGATTCTGCTTGTTGAAAAGATGGCATTTGAACCAGAATGTCGTCCAGATAAGGTGCCACTGCAATGCCCCGAGATCGAAGCACAGCTAAAAGAGCCCCCAGAACTTTTGAAAACATTCTTGGAGCTGTGGCAAGGCCGAATGGAAGGGCCACAAACTGGAAATGATTGTCCAAAAAGGTGAATCTCAGAAACTTGTGATGGTCCCTGTGAATGGGAACATGAAGGTATGCATCCTTTAGGTCAATGGTTGTCATGAACTGACCCTCTTGTACCAGGGGAAGAATGGAGCGTATAGTCTCCATTTTGAAGGATGGCACTCTGAGAAACTTGTTTAAACATTTTAGATCTAGGATTGGTCGAAAAGTTCCCTCTTTTTTGGGAACTATGAACAGATTTGAGTAAAATCCCAGACCCCTTTCCTGAAAGGAAACTGGAACTATTACCCCCAGGGTGGCAAGGTCCTTGACACAATGTAAGAACGCTTCTCTTTTTATCTGGTCTACAGATAATCTGGAGAGGAGAAACCTGCCTCTGGGAGGAAAAGATTTGAAGTCTATTTTGGATCGCTGGGAGACAATGTCCACCGCCCAGGAATCCTGTACATCTCTTATCCAAGCCTGGGAAAAAAAGAGAGAGTCTGCCCCCTACAAGATCCGCTCCCAGATCGGGGGCCAACCCTTCATGCTGACTTGGAATCAGATGAAGGCTTTTTAGATTGCTTTCCCTTATTCCAGGACTGGTTGGGCTTTCAGGAAGGCTTGGCTTGATCTTGCTTGGAGGAAGGGGAGGAAGACTTGCCTTTAAAGTTACGAAAGGAAAGAAAATTACTCTGACGTCCCTTCTGCTTATTCTTGTTATCTTGAGGAAGAAAAGAACCCTTCCCTGCAGTAATATCTGAGATTATTTCTGCCAAATCAGGTCCAAACAAGGCCTTACCCTTGTAAGGAATAGCCATGAGCTTAGATTTAGATGAAACATCTGCAGACCAGGACTTCAACCACAAGCCCCTGCGGGCTAGGACCGCAAAACCAGAAATTTTGACTGCCAGTTTAATAACCTGTAAGGAAGCATCTGTAATGAAGGAATTGGCTAACTTGAGAGCCTTAATCCTGTCCTGGATCTCATCAAGAGGGGTATCCATCTGAAGAGATTCAGACAACGCATCAAACCAGTAAGCTGCGGCACTGGTAACAGTGGCGATACACACCGCAGGTTGCCATTGTAGACCCTGGTGGACATACAACTTTTTTAGTAAAGCCTCCAATTTTTTTATACATTGGATTTTTAAAAGAACAACTATCCTCTATGGGAATAGTAGTCCTCTTGGCCAAAGTGGAGATCGCTCCTTCTACCTTAGGAACCGTCTGCCACGACTCCTTAATAGAATCCACTATAGGAAACATCTTCTTAAAAATAGGAGATGGAGAAAAGGGAATATCAGGTCTTTCCCATTCTCAAGCAATAATCTCCGCAGCATGGTCAGGAACCGGACAATCCTCCACCACGGAGTGAACATCAAAGTTTGTTCATTTTACTACACTTTTTAGGATTGACTACGATAGTTGTGTCGGAGTTGTCCAAAGTAGCCAAAACCTCCTTAAGTATTAAGCGAAGGTGTTCTAGCTTAAATCTGAAGGATACCACTTCAGCATCAGAAGAAGGAATTACACTGTCTAAGTCTGAGATTTCCCCCTCAGATGCAAGCAACATGTCTTCTTCCTCAGGCTTATGGGAAGGGACACTCTGGATAGCCAGAACTTGATCAGAAACCATACTAACTGTTTCCTTAAATTTCCTTTTATGCCTTCCCTGCAACATAGGAAAACTGACAAGGCCTCAGATACTGCAAGGGATACCTGGGAAGCAATGTCTTGTAGAGAAAATCCTACAGGATTGCAAGAGGAAACACAGGGCACTGTATGTGGAGACTGAAGAAGCTGGGATGCTTGAGGAGACAGCTGCGGCATATCTGCAACAGGAGACACCTGAACAGCATTTTCCTGGGATAATGGTTGCTCATGGTCAAATATTTTATCTCTATAACTTAATGCATGAGGAACAAAAAGGAACTGGGGGTTCCACCTGAGCATGAAAGCATAACTGACAAGCAGCAACTTCGCTTGGGAAACTGGTTTGAAAAGCCTCTTGATCCATCTTATGTAATAAATAAGGATAAAGTGTAAAAATTCTTTATTTGGGAAAAAAAATGTGTACTCTGTCTTTAAATAGAAATGTATGTTAGCGCAACAAACAATATAGACCTCAGGGTACTTATACACCTCAGAAGCTTTACTGAGGTGCCTACCTGTCCTGCAGCTCATTTTCAAATACAGAGCAGTTTCACAGCCCTAATTGCTGAAAAAAACGGCTTACAACAGTAATCTCCATGACCAAAAGTTAAAGTATAAAATCTACTATAACACACTGAGCCACCATAAATCACCTCACAGTCTCAATGCCCAAACTGCCTAAAAGAAACCCCAATATGAAGGTTTAATAAAGTCCTATATTAAATAAGACAGCTTTTAGCTGTAACAAGTGCTAGCAATCTCCTTGCAAAAGAAAATTAAAATGGCACTTACCTGAAAGTGCTGTCCATCAGCAGGACAGCTCACCTGGTTTGAGAGGGTGCAGCACCTCACATGGACCTGTTTTCAAGTTAGGGCAGCAGATTCTTCAAGTTTCAAGTTTCAAGGTTTTCAAGTTAGGGCAGCAGATTCTTGAGAAAATGCAGTGAGGATTGTACCTCACAAGTTCTCAGGTGCTCAAAAACCACCACTGCCCTACTGAAGAGACTTATGTGGACTAGGCTAGACCCCAGAAAAGAACAGAGTAAGCTTACTCTGCTAAAAAAAAAAAATCTTGATTGAAGAAAACTTCTCATCAGACACCTAAACTTCACCTCCTCCTTGCACTACAGGCAAGGAGAATGACTGGGGGATTGTGGGTAGGGAAGTGATATTTAACAGCTTTGCTGTGGTGCTCTTTGCCTCCTCCTGCTGGCCAGGAGTGATATTCCCAACAGTAATTGATGATGATCCCTGGACTCACCATGTCATTAGAAAGAAACATCCATATATATGAAAGTTTTTCTAAACAATGATTCTATGAGAAACAATGGACTTTTTTTATAATGACATCCTAGATAATTAAAGGCCAGGTATGTTTGTCCAAAGCTGTTATGCGCAGTAGAGACTGCGCAAGGACAAACATACCTGGCTGTAACGAAGGATCAGTCAGTGAGGATCAGACAGCAGAGAGGGTGGGTGGGAGTGGGCGTGGTGGGGGTGTAACCAGGTGGGAGTGGGCATTGCAGGACGTGGCCGGGTGGGAGCGTGGGTGGGTGGGAAAATGGCCCATGTACACAGGCTTTAGGACTGGTTAATTATAAAAGAAAAATTTCATATTCTCAACATTTCCTTTTCTACATAGGCACAACGAATATAACATTAAAAAAATAATATTTTTTTTCTCATTATTTTAAAGTGTATGCGGACAAACAACTCTTACTTTATATTCCCAGAGGAAGCCTTACTAGAACTGTAAAATATACTTTATTTGTTATGGGCAATTGCGAAAACACAGCACGCGTTATGTTTTTTTTTGCATTTGGGGTTGCGCAGGTATTACAAGTTGCAAAATAACTTATTTTGCACACGCGTTAACTTATGTAATATATAAAGACAGATCGCCTGCACATTCACATATTCCCCCATAGAAGTCATAATATTTATTTATAACCAACAGTGTACACAAATACATAAAAGAAACAGAAAACAATGCTTTCCTTAACTCTTTGGCCACGCAGGGCAGAATAATCATCAAAGTATAACAAAAATACAGAGACAAAGGGCTCCATGTACTAAGCAGTCAGCGAGCTACCCGCAACAAATCTCACGTCAAAACTCGCAAACTGATATGTACAAAGCCGTCAATTATGTTAAAACTCGCATCTTTAAAATTGCAAGCGTACTTATCCGCCAAACCTTGCTACCTCTCAATTTTTTACTGTAATTAGACACATTTGACCACCAACTCGCCAAAAACGAATGTACTAAAAAATCTATTTGTCCGCTCGTGTCAATCTCCGCCCCCACCTCGTTATTTTTGCCTCGCCACCTTTTAGGTGGCGGGCAAGGTACAAAACAATAGGAAAGTCACTCTAGACGCCAGTCTAGACATATATAAAAGGCAGTAATATCAGCATTGTACTTACATTGTTCATTTCAGCAGCTATGGAGAGAATTCTGTTTTTGCTTATTCTCCGTGTGATGCAAATCCGGGCTAGAAGACAGAATACTGGAAATGTAGCTAATCGTATCGTTAGAAGAAGGAGAGTTCGTGTCCCCCATGTATTCCTTCCACGGGTTGGTTTGCACGGCCTTTCTGACCGAGAGATCATACAAAGATTCCGGCTTGATCGTGAATCGATATTACACCTGTATCGAGAGATTGAAGATCATTTGGAGCCGATGACTGCTCGTTCACAAGCTATTCCGGGACTTCTGAAACTATTAGCTGCATTGCATTTTTTTGCAACAGGCTCCTTTCAAGCAGTTTCTAGCGTCATTATTGGAATGAGTCAATCTGCTTTTTCACGCCACTTATCCAAAGTAATAGGGGCTATGATGGTTATTTTTCATCGATATGTTTGTTTGCCATCTACCCCTGAAGAATGGCAATCTATCAAGTCAAATTTCTATAGGATGGCTGGGATGCCCAATGTCCTAGGTGCCATAGACTGTACCCATGTTGCTGTAAGACCACTTCAAGCTCGTGAGGAGATCTATAGGAATAGAAAGCATTTCCATTCCTTGAATGTCCAGATGGTCTGTGACCCCAACATGAGGATTATCAGTGTCCGTTCTAACTTTCCTGGCTCCTGTCATGATTCTTACATCTTAAGGCAGACTGGGTTATACCGGAAGTTCGAGGACGGAAATATGCCTGAAGGATGGCTTCTAGGTAAGCATAACTGGCGTCTAATTTGTCTCTCATTTCAATGTACAAAAATTGCACCCAATTTGTCGACTGTAATCTGTATAGTTTAAATTTGTATTGTATAGTTCTGAATCTTTATAATTATTCTTATATTAATATTTATATTTATTATATCTTCTATTAGGAGATGGAGGGTACTCATGTACAGAATGGCTGTTGACTCCCTATAACAACCCACAGACCAGAAGTCAAGTACGTTTCAATGAAGCTCACCGATCTACCAGGGGGATTATTGAGAGGACTTTCGGTCTTTTGAAAATGCGGTTTCGATGTCTTGATCGTTCTGGTGGTGCTATGCAGTATGCACCAGAGAAAGTTGCAAAAATTATATTGGTTTGCTGCATACTGCACAATATAGCAATTAAAAGAGGCTGTCCATTAGAAGATGAAGATCCAATAGATGCTGATGATTTACCAGAAGAAATATGTGTAGAACAAGCTAATAGGCGTGGAAATGCAACAAGGGACATGGTTTCAGAACAATATTTTGAAGATTAAAGTTTCAGTTGATCAATAAAAAACTTTCTTTATTAACTTGTCTCCAATTTTTTTTAAGAATTAAGGTTATTAAAAATCACTCATGATAAACAGTTAAATACATAACAGTTGTTGTACATTTATAGGAGCAAAATTCTATTCCCACGACTACTATGACATCTTACATGTCACGTGTTAACAATTGGCCAGACAATTCAACTGAAAGCTAAGTACATCAGCTTAGTCGCGGCGAGCGAGGCGTCAAATTTATCAATATTCCGCCACTGCTCGCGGCGGGCTAGACGTGTCTATTTATTGTGGGATTATTAGTACATAGCAACAGCGGACACCATTTCGCCCGCGGCGAGTAACGGCGAGTTTAGCCGCGTCTAAAATGATGGATGAATTGACGGCTTAGTACATGGAGCCCAAAGGAAAGAATTTTCATATATCTTAACAATTTAACCTGACCTCCTTTATAAGGTACACTCCTGGGATTTATATTTTAATAAAAGAAAAATAAGAAAGAAAAAAAAGAAAGGGAAAGAGAAAAAAAAAAAAAAAAAGGAACGATTTAAAGAAATAAATCCCTCCTCCCCTCTCTCTTCCCCCATAGAAGTCAATGGATAAGACAAATAGACAACAAAAAAACAAAACCCTAATCTGTTGCGCAAAGACCATAACGTATTCTCCTTGAAAACTGTGCATGAATTTTTTTTCATAATGTAATATGTTATATTTATTTGTAAATAAATATTTCTCTATAAATGTGATGATTTTTGGACTGATATATGTATTTATTGCAATATATATAAATGAATATATATATATATATATATATATGTCTAGATATATTGAGATTTATATGCAAGATAGGGTACCGATACCAAGTATTTGCATGAGTTCTTGTACTCGTGCAAATGCACCGATACTTATACCGATACCTCCACTTTTTTCAAACTGCATGTTCCCATTTCATTTTAAGCTGAAGTGGAGACTAAACTAAAAATTGTTTACTACTGTTCTGCCAATACAAATTGCTGTTATTTGTATTATTGTAGGAGAGATCACTGTACCTCGTTCAGACAAACCCCTGAAGTACTGGTCAGTTAATAAACTGAGATTTCCAGCTCTGGCTAAAATGGTCCAAAAATATCTTTCTGCCCCATGCAGTAGTGTGGAAAGTTAAAGACTGTTCAACTTAGAGTCAAACCTCCTTACTGATAGCAAAAACAGACATAGCTTAACATGCAGAGATGCTTCTGTTCTGTTCCTTAAAAAGAACTTGCCACTAACTTTTGAAAAATTATTCTAATTGCTAAATTGCCTTTTTTACTGCTAGTTCTCATCTTGCACAATGATGTTCAAACATACTGTACTCTGAGGAACATCCATAGGTTAGCTTATATAAATGCAGGAAGAGTATTCATGGCAAAAATTAAGTTAATTCCAATGAACACTCATCCTGCAATTATAGGACTAGATTTAGATTACATTTGATTGGTAAGCTTTATCAATGCTTTGTTCACATTTCCAACTCTATAGACTTAGCATAGCATTGGTAAAACTTACCAGTCAAATGAAATTTAGCCCATAGTGTTGTTCCCCATGATTAAACAGTGCACTGTTCTATTTTTACTATTTTTTACTGTATTGCACTTTTGGTTGGTTGTGATTTTATATTTTTTATTTGTTGTTATTAATTTAGGGTTGCACCGATACCATTTTTTTAAGACCGAGTACAAGTACCGATACTTGTTTTCAAATACTCGCCGATACCAATTACCGATACTTTTTTTTTTTAATGTCATGTGACAGTTAACCAAGCACAATACAGACTAATTATTTAAGATTCCTTCTTTATAATTATGAAGGACTGTAACTTAAAAGACATTATGAAATAATAAAACAGTTTTATTTGTCATAAAGTTCACAGAACATGTTTATAAATAAAAATATTACAATAAAATATATTAATAATAACAACAAATAACAAATATAAAATCACAATCAACCAAAAGTGCAATACAGTAAAAAATAGTAAAAATAGAACAGTGCACTGTTTAATCATGGGGAACAACACTATTGGCTAAATTTTATTTGACTGATAAGTTTTACCAATGCTATGCTAAAGTCTATGGAGTTGGAAATGTGAACAAAGCATTGATAAAGCTTACCAATCAAATGTAATCTAAATCTAGTCCTATAATTGCAGGATGAGTGTTCATTGGAATTAACTTAATTTTTGCCATGAGTACTCTTCCTGCATTTATATAAGCTAACCTATGGATGTTCCTCAGAGTACAGTATGTTTTGAACATCATTGTGCAAGATGAGAACTAGCAGTAAAAAAGGCAATTTAGCAATTAGAATAATTTTTCAAAAGTTAGTGGCAAGTTCTTTTTAAGGAACAGAACAGAAGCCTCTCTGCATGTTCAGCTATAAGTCTGTTTTTGCTATCAGTAAGGAGGTTTGACTCTAAGTTGAACAGTCTTTCACTTTCCACACTACTGCATGGGGCAGAAAGATATTTTTGGACCATTTTAGCCAGAGCTGGAAACCTCAGTTTATTAACTGCCCAGTACTTCAGGGGTTTGTCTGAATGAGGTACAGTGATCTCTCCTACAATAATACAAATAACAGCAATTTGTATTGGCAGAACAGTAGTAAACAATTTTTAGTTTAGTCTCCACTTCAGCTTAAAATGAAATGGGAGCATGCAGTTTGAAAAAAGTGGAGGTATCGGTATAAGTATCGGTGCATTTGCACAAGTACAAGTACTCATGCAAATACTTGGTATCGTACCGATACCGATACTAGTATCGGTATCGGTGTAACCCTAGTTATTATTAATATATTTTATTGTAATATTTTTATTTATAAACATGTTCTGTGAACTTTATGACAAATAAAACTGTTTTATTATTTCATAATGTCTTTTAGGTTACAGTCCTTCATAATTATAAAGAAGGAATCTTAAATAATTAGTCTTTATTGTGCTTGGTTAACTGTCACATGACATTAAAAAAAAAAAATTATCGGTAATTGGTATCGGCGAGTATTTGAAAACAAGTATCGGTACTTGTACTCGGTCTTAAAAAAATGGTATTGGTGCAACCCTAATGCAAGATATTGTTTAATGTGCATAAGATTGTAATGTGAAATCTTTTCATTATCTCCATAGTTAAATGTATGTCTATAGATATAAATGCATGTTTCTCTATGTATGTGTATGTATCTCAATGTAAAATCCCTTTGTCTGCTTTTTTTTTCTAACACCCGAGATCTCCTATTTTTTAGCCCTTATAAATTTTGTGTGCAATATTTTTTTAAATCATATTTAATAGACAGTGCTAATATGAGTGTAACTGTACTATGTAATGTATTTTTGAAGTGTCTCGTGAAACTTTTTGTTGTGGAAAACTGTTAACTACAGCTCTTCAAGCGCGGAAAGGATTGTTGTGTAAAAGGCGATTGCACGTGCGCAATCGTGATTTTTCAAGACTTTTAATAACTGTACAATCAAAATTGATTGCTTAAAGACCATATGGCGCGTGGAAAACTCATACCGCGCGACTTGTAATCTTGCCCAATATTTTTTGTGATTCTTGAAAGGTTTATTTGGGAGTGAAATAAAGCCATGTGTACCCTGCAAATATATCTCCCAATGTTATGAAAGCCAGCACAATTATACACATAGCTCATAAGGTGGCCATAAGATAAGGCATTAGCAGATGTCTATGAAACTGAAATAGTTCTGTCTTAAAGGGACATTATACACCATTTTTTATATAACTGCATGTAATAGACACTACTATAAAGAATAATATGCCCAGATACTTTAAAAATCCAGTATAAAACCGTTTAAAAACTTACTTAGAAGGTCCCAGTTTAGCTCTGTTAAAAAGGTTAGCTGGAACACCCACTGAAAGTGTTTGTATAGCAAAAACAGCAGACAACCCCCTTCTCCTTCTCCCCTTCCTCTGCATATGAAAAGACTCTTAACACAAACAGTAGCAAGCTGGAGTAGATATACATCAGTATACTTCTAAAACTTTGTGGCTTTGTTAGGAGTCTGAAAATCAGCACAATGTTATTTAAAAATAAGCAAAACTATAAAAAAAACTGTATAGGCTATATAAATGGATCATCTACAAAACAGTTATGAAAAGAAAAATCTAGTGTATAAAGTCCCTTTAATTATTGTGTAAACATGTAAATAATTTTTAAAGTGAGTTAGATCAGTGTTACCATGTAAACTGACATTGTAACCATGTGATCAAGTCCTTAATAAAGGAGATTGCTTTTATGTATCTATATAGAAGCATATCTCATCCTTTCATCACTACTGTCTGGATGGTTACATTGTAATAATGGGACATTCCGGTGTTCTATTGAGAACTCCAATACATCGAAAACTCCAATCTGATGTCACTTCCGGTGATTCCATACATCTGATTGGTCCGTGTCTCAGTAAATGACAGGATTCACAACCAATCAGATGGCTACTGTAAAAATCACCTATCTTTACTATCTATTTTGCCTCTGCCTGGGGGGGTTCAAGAGGGGCGTATGGGGTGTATGCCAGAGGATCGGCGGTGCGCCCCCCAAGACAGGCAAAACAGATAGTGAAAATAGAAGAGTCACCGTAAGTCAGATTGGAGTTTTCAAGGAATTGGAGTTCTCGACAGAACACCGGTCAAAATTTAAATGCACATAGATGAATTACATATTTGAATAGAGACACATTTGCTATATACATGTATTGGTAAAAATGCTTTTAGTAAAACTTATCACTGTTTTAGTGTTAACATTTTTTTCTGCACATGCATGTGAAACATAGCTATATATTCTAAGTGCACAAGTATTTTCAATATTGCAGCTGCTCAAATTGAGTCATTACCAGATAGTACAAGCATCTTAGGCTCTCTGAGTAAGTACTGTGTTAAAAATGCTGGTGCACGTTGCATACTTAAATACACTTTTGAAACAGCCATAGCTTTTATTGGAAGCATTTTTGCTAATACGATTTTATTAAAAAAAATCCTTCCATTCAAGACTGAAATGCACCCAGAATGGATTTAAATTTTGGCTGGAATGTCCCTTTAACCCCTTAATGACCAAGGACGTGCAGGGTACGTCCTAAAAAAAAAGGCAGTTAACGCCTGAGGACGTACCCTGCACGTCCTCGGTGTGGAAAGCAGCTGGAAGCGATCCTGTTCGCTTCCAGCTGCTTTCCGGTTATTGCAGTGATGCCTGCATCCTGCAATAACCTTACATGGCCATCCGATGCAGAGAGAGCCACTCTGTGGCCCTCTCTGCACCGGACATCGATGGCCGGTATCGTTGGTGGGTGGGAGCCGACTTGGGAGGCGGGTGGGCGGCCATCGGTGTGCCGTGTGACGTCGAGGGGGGCGGGATCGGGGGCGGGACTGTTGGGATGGAGGGTGGCGGGCGGGCGCGTGCACGGGGCGGGAGCGGGTGGGAACCGCTAGATTACGGAAAATGAATAAAAAGTAAAAAGTTAAAAGTGGCCTAAGCACAAAAAAAAGCACAAAAAGAGATTGTGGAGGGGTGGGGGGTTGGTTTTTGTGTGGGGGGGAAGCTACACTACAGAAAAGTTTAAAAAATGTAAAACAAAAACATTTTTTCTTCTAAACTGGGTACTGGCAGACAGCTGCCAGTACCCAAGATGGCGCCCATTAAGTTAGAGTGGGAGGGTTATAGAGCTGTTTGGGGGGGGATCAGTGAGGTTGGAGGCTAAGGGGGGGATAGTACACAGCAGCATATGTAAATATGCTTTAAAAAAACACCAAAAAAAACAAATATAGCTTTTATTTTAGTACTGGCAGACTTTCTGCCAGTACTTAAGATGGCGGGGACAATTGTGGGGTGGGGGAGGGAAGAGAGCTGTTTGGGAGGGATCAGGGGGTCTGATGTTTCAGGTGGGAGGCTGAGCTCTACACTAAATCTAATATTAACCCTGCAAGCTCCCTACATGCTCCCTAATTAACCCTTTCACTGCTGGGCATAATACACGTGTGGTGCGCAGTGACATTTAGTGGCATTCTAATTACCAAAAAGCAACACCAAAACCATATAAGTCTGCTATTTCTGAACAAAGGGGATCCCAGAGAAGAATTTACAACCATTTGTGCCATAATTGCACAAGCTGTTTGTAAATAATTTCAGTGAGAAACCTAAAGTTTGTGAAAAAATTTGTGAAAAAGTGAACAATTTTTTTTATTTGATCGCATTTGGCGGTGAAATGGTGGCATGAAATATACCAAAATGGGCCTAGATCAATACTTTGGGTTGTCTACTAAAAAAAAATATATACATGTCAATGGATATTCAGGGATTCCTGAAAGATATCAGTGTTCTAATGTAACTAGTGCTAATTTTGAAAAAAAAAATGGTTTGGAAATAACAAAGTGCTACTTGTATTTATGGCCCTATAACTTGCAAAAAAAGCAAAGAACATGTAAACATTAGGTATTTCTAAACTCAGGACAATATTTAGAAACTATTTAGCATAGGTGTTTTTTGGTGGTTATAGATATGTAACAGATTTTGGTGGTCAAAGTTAGAAAAAGTGTGTTTTTTTCAATTTTTCCTCATATTTTATAAAAAAATTTATAGTAAATTATAAGATATGATGAAAATAATGGTATCTTTAGAAAGTCCATTTAATGGCGAGAAAAACGGTATATAATATGTGTGGGTACAGTAAATGAGTAAGAGGAAAATTACAGCTAAACACAAACACTGCAAAAATGTAAAATTAGCCTTGGTCCCAAACGGACAGAAAATGGAAAAGTGCTGTGGTCATTAAGGGGTTAAGGTTGGTTTAGGAACACCCACACCACTGCATGAGGTAAGCTTATAATGAGCAGTTTTAAACTTGGTTGTACAAATGAACCTGAGTGGAATAGTAGAACCCATTTTAAAAACTGAAGCATTCAGACCCAGTTGTACTACAATAAAGGAGTTGAGTGGTCTTAATTACTGTTTTTTGTGCAAAGAAATTGCAGTGGATGAATAAAAAGTTTTTTTATTCCCAGAGTTTAACAGTGACACTAGTAATTTTTCACCTGACTATAGAAATATTTTTTCAGGTCTGCCTTCATGTTCTGTTAACAATCAAGTCCTCAACGCTTACTTTAACATGTTAATCATAGATGATCCCTTGCACCTCTTACTGCTGATTCCTCTAGTATTGTAAAGAAACAAATGGAATGTTAGCTATTGCTTGATTTGAGTTTGCATCATGAATAAGAAAGTTTTCAGTCACTTACAAATTACTAACTGGAAAACTTTCTCTGTTTAGCTACAAAGCTGGAGACTGTGATATATCTCATTACATTTTGTGCATCAGGAAGCTCTCACTCACCTCCGCAACACGTTCTCTCCAAGGGCTGGTTGCTATTAGGCCTGAAATGATGCTTCAGCCTTTTTTCAGGTAAAATTTACAGATTCCATTAATACCACTGACAGTGGCTTAGCTCTGGGATATTTTCTGAGCATTCCATTTCGATACAGTAAAGAGTATTTTCTAGGATGTGCCCAGAAAATTAAATGAACCATTGGTTAGATCCATGTCACGTTTTTAATCTATTAAATCAATATGACATTAATTAAATTAAAATTCAGTTTTTGAAATATATTATAGAGGCAGAACTTTTGATTTAGAAAACAAATAGGAAGAACCCCCTATTTTCCTATTTTAACTAAGTACTTTATAATTATAAAACTAAATTTATCTTATATATTTCAGGACATTTCTACATTTCATAGTAAGACTACTAGCTCAAATGTATCAAATGCACAATACATTTTAATGTTTATCAAAAAATAATCCCCATAAAAAAAATTACTAGTAATTAGTTGGGAATAAAACACAATCATCAGGTGGTGTCTATTTGATATTTGAATACCCCAAAGAAAAATTCCTGTAGACTTTCTGGGACAGGCAAGTCAGGGGGCTGGGAGGAGTTGGTTGTGGGGATGGATTGGGTGTATAGTGGACAGGGCCATGACGAGCCGGTCCTAGATGGAGCTGTGGCAGCAGGCAGACCTTTGCAGGTCTTTTTTTCTAGCATCTGAGACCTCCAATTTTTGACCCCCATTAACTTTTCAATCCAATTTTTTTGGTTAAATATTTTTTTTATCAGACAATGTTAATATAAATGGAACTGTAACTGTGATGTGTTTAGTACAATTTTGTTTAAGCACTACCCTTTACACAAGCTCTGTAGTCTGCTAACCCGATGTGCATTAAATTATATCACTTTCAAGTGAACGAATTTACCTTCAACTCGCAAAAAGCCAAGAAATACCCCATATCGCTACAGTAAGAGCTTCACTCATAATTTAGCCCTAAGCTTAAACATCATTTGGAACATGGGAAGATTTGTTGAGTCTATTTTCTAACAGAAAACACCAATTCTGGTGACAATAACCCTCACCTGTTTATACAGCTCAAATTTGTATCCGGCCTAAGAATTCTGTTTGGAATCCCACAACCTGGTCAATAAAACTGTATCATTTTCCTTACTTGCTGATTCATCATATAAAATGTAATTGTTAAAATAATTTTCAGACCTGATATATAGGGATACTAAACCCAACTTTTTTTCTTTAATGATTCAGAGCATACAATTTTAAGCAACTTTCTAATTTACTCCTAGTATCAATTTTTCTTCGTTCTCTTGCTATCTTTATTTAAAAGCAGGAATTTAAAGCTTAGGAGCTGGCCCATTTTAGGTTCAGCACCCTGGTTAGCGCTTGTTTAATGGTGGCTACATTTAGCAAACCAAGAAGCAAGCATAACCCAGGTTTTCAACCAAAAATGTAAGCTTTACATTCCTGCTTTTTAAATAAAGATAGCAAGAAAATGAAGAAAAATTGATAATAGGAGTAAATTAGAAAGTTGCTTAAAATTGCATGCTCTATCTGTATCATGAAAGAAAAAAATTTGGGTTTCCCTTTAAAAGTGACTTTTTAAATTCTATTCCTTATACCTCCTGATCCATCACATAGAAATAAATTAATAAAATATTCCCATTAACTCCAGATTGATCAGATAATACATTTTTAATAATCTCTATTAGATTTACAGATCATTAAAAAGTGAGAGTTTACTTAGGGAGAATTTGTTCCTTGCTGTTTTCAGCATTTTCTAAACTCTTGTAGGTTTCTAGGGACCATAAGCGTACAAGCAAATAGTATGATACATTGCTACCAGGAGACACACTGCATCTCATGTCAATTTTACGGGAAAATGCACATTTGCGAGGCTTGATACATTGCGCCATACATCTCAAATACAAAGCTCTATTTATGTCTAAGGCAGACAAAGTGAAGCGCACCTTTCTGAAGGCTGACTGCAGATGCAATTTACAGAACAAGACACAATAATCACTCAAAAAAAATGTTATGACCACTTTTTCTACATTTCATACCTCTGCAGTATTGACAGCTGAATGGCCTCTAGAGTTTTAATGTTGTTGTAGGGGGATTCTAATGTATGGTTTTATTACAATAAAATGTCAGCTATCATTCAATAGAGAACTTCATGAGCTTACCTTCGTATAGCCAGTCACTCAAACCGTTGAAAATGACTCCTTCTTTTCCTGTGGAGACTAAGCGTATTGCGCGGCTTTCCACGTTCATTTGATAATAGATATTATTTTCGAATATAAAAATCTGCATTTAAAGAGAAAAATGAAATTAGAGATTCTAAACAGTATACATTTTTGCTACAATCATTTTGTATAAAAAACTCTAAAGTTTGTATGGAATCAATATAAATATAAATGTATTAAATGATGATTGTTTCTCAGTCTCCCTATATATGTTCTTCCGTAACCCTAAGCATACCATAGATTAAAAGTTTCATAAAATTTACATAAAAAAATAATTTTCCAGAACTTCATATATTTGCTTTAGATCTATAAATCAGAACAGCAGTTATGGATGTCTTGTATATTTTTCAGTTTTAAAAAATGAAGTTAAATGAAGTTAAATGCAGTTGTTGCATATATTTAAAGAGACAGTAAAGTCAAAATTATAACAATGCTGGTTATGCAAAACTGGGAAAGGGTAATAAAATGATTATCTATCTTTTTAAGCAATAAACATTTTCAAGTAAACTGACTCTTTAAGCATTTATGAATGGTGCATACACATTAAAGTAATGTACAACAAAACATGCAACCACACGCATAGGCACACACTGTCACACACATCCATCACACCAATAAATATAAACATGTACACTCATACACACACATTCCCTCACGCATACATAAACACACACATATGTGTACACACACATACATAAATATAAATACACATGTTCCCTCATACACAGACACATACAAATACATATACACAAGTACACTCATACACACACATTCCCTCACACATACATAAACACAAACATATGTGTACACACACATACATAAATATAAATACACATGTTCCCTCATACACAGACACATACAAATACATATACACAAGTACACTCATACACACACATTCCCTCACGCATACATAAACACACACATATGTGTACACACAAATACATATAAACATACATAAACATACATACATGTACCCTCATACACAGACACACACACACAAATACATATACACACGTACAAATGATCTAATTTGCTTCATTCTCTTGATATCCTTTATTAAAAATCATATCTAAATATGCTCAGGAGCTGCTGATTGGGGGCTGCACATAGATGCCTTGTGTTGTTGGCTCACCCATGTGCATTGCTATTTCTTCAGGATACTTAAAGAATGAAGCAAAGTAGATAATAGAAGTAAATTGGAATGTTGTTTAAAATTGTATTCTCTATCTGAATCATGAAAGAAAAATGTTGGGTTTCATACCCCTTTAAAATTTAGAGCTCTTTGACACCAGAAGTAAACAATGATCAATTGCTAGTTTGCATAACACAATTCATTAAAATGCTATTTAAATAAATAATTTGTTATGTTTAATACTCAGTAAACAAAAGTTTATTAATGAAGAAAAGGTTTTATAATAGAATTAAAGGGACGGGACTGAATACATATGTATGTGTATGAGTGCATGTGTGAAGTGCTCTATGCCTAAGTTTCATTGAAATAGTATAGCACTAAATGAAGAACTCCACCACTTGAGTGGATTTTTTTGATGAAACAGCGTTGTGAAGCGCTGAGAAACGCGTTGCATATGTTAAGGAGGGTAGCTAGCATCCCCTACCTTATGGTTCCATTGTTTTATTTTTATATTTGTATTTTTGATATTTTATTAAATCTTTTTTTTAACAATTTTACATACTGGAACCGTTCCTTTCCTGCCTACCTACCACTCCCCTTGGGAGTTTCTGGCTGCACTCATTGCAGCACCCCTGCAGCTTCCCTCTGTATTCCAAATCCATTGGGACCTCTGTGCCTTGGGACTCTTTTGTTCCATTGTTCCTGCTATCGGTTGGATCAGTAAGCTGGGTTGCTGCTAAATATCCAGTCTGTGTCTAATAGCACTGTCTGAGTGCTCCTCACAAATGTGAGTACCCTGAATGAGAGTTTCTTTTGATATTACTTGGTATTGTACTGGTACACACAGGTGGCCTGGCCTGTCTGTTTTCTCCTTCAGATTTGATGCCCTCCTGTTCCTGCAGCCCGGCAGATCAGTGAGCTGGATCGCTGCTAAATTTCCAGTCTGTGTCTAATAGCACTGTCTGAGTGCTCCTCACAAATGTGAGTACCCTGACTAGGGTTTACTGAATGTGATTATTTGGCTCTATTATTGGTACACACAGGCGCCTCTCTTGTTTTCTTCATTTTTCTTATATTTTACTGCGCTCCCCCATGACTTTAGTTTTGTAATATAAACACAAAGATGGAAGTGCTATGGATTGTGCTCGAGCAATGGACATTTTTTCTCCACTTGTAATTTAGGCCACAATTAGACACAGGCAATAGTGCAATAATAATAATATGCTCTTAACACCTTAGAGCATTTTATTTTTGTATTTTTACATAACCTTGACCCATTTTGTTAGCTGTGTCTTGCTCATACCTCTCTCTTATTTAAATCCTGGTTGCACAAATTAAATTAGAAAACAGCTAAACTCCACCCAGAAATATCCAGCTATGCTCATGGCCCTGAAAAACACCCCCAGACTTCCCTAACTAACCCCTGCCATGCACTACTGTAGCACCTTCTACAAACTACTCTGGCCCACTTGGCTACACCCCAGGAAGCTGAAACTCCACCCCAACCCTTTGTTCCAGGATCAAATATTCTACACCTAGCAAATTAAGAAATGTTATGCTCTACCTGGCACGTTTTATCCTTAAATCTTTTATTAAACGGACAATAGCCTCAAACTGTATCTCCCCATACTTAAACTAGTTTATTTAAATAACGATGATATAAACCAAGGTTATAACACAATAATAAAGTTGTATGGTTATCCAAAAACAGTGAATCCACTTATAAATCAAAAATGTTACTAAATGTAAAATACTTATATTTTGTACATTTGTAGATGGCACACGTCCTTATGTTATTTTTCCTTCAGCTGTTATCCCAATTGATGTCCTCAAAAAAGACAGAAAACAGATCTCCTGGTGTAACACTGTATATGAAGACAATCACTCTCCATACTTGGCTGCTTTTCCATGAATGCTTGCGGAGGTAGACGGTGAAGCATCCATGTGCTGAGCTCTATGCAGCAGTGTGTTAGTAACCAAGTCTCAATCAAGCAGACACAAAAAGAGGGAACATTATAATAGAAATATAGTGGAAAGGTTTTTTTTGTAGAGCATTTTATTGTTGAGCTTTATGCCCCTTTAAAGAAATGAGAAGGTTAGCTATAAGAGACATCACAAGCAGTGTCCAGAAAGAAATAAGCACCCACTAGGTTTGTGAACAGCTTAAGGGCCAGATTACAAGTGGAGCACTAAATATATCGCTTTCGTATTACAAGTTGAGAGCAATGTGACCGTGAGCTCACGTTCGAATCGCTGGGAAGCATTGCACTCACGAGAGAGCGCAGCAAAGGGGGTAACTTGTGCAGCTATGGCAGCAAATTGTAAATGTATATGTATATGAATAAATACAGTACATATATATTTATATGTTAATATGTGTATATCATTTTAACACATAAATATATATGTATATATAGTATAGTATATAAATATATGTATATATAGTTCCCATAGACCGCAATGTAAAGCCCCTTTCAGTGCCATTTGTTTTCTAACCCCCATACCCACCAACTTTACCCCAAAATACTACATAGTGCAGTTATTTTATTACAAAATAAAAATTCTACAATTTTTGTTTTTTAATAAAATACACAAATGGGACACATTTATGAAATTAACCAGAGATCTGATCTCTGGTTAATTTTATAAGCACTAATTGCTACTGCGAGCTTGCGGTAGCAATAAACAGCCACAAGTAATGGCTGGTTATTTATCACGCGCCCGCAAATGGGCAAATTTGTCCATTTGCTGGCAAGTGATAAATTAGCGCTCCACTTGTAATCTAGCACTTAATGTTTTAATCTTGCAAGGACTTGAAATTCTACATTAAAACAATATTTTTTTAAGCGAAAATTGTATTGCTTTGCTGTCAGAGCACCCAACCTATAAAAGTTTTGATCATGTTAGAGACTGATATAAATGAGCTTCTGTAAGGAACAAGCAATCACTGTGTAAAATGTTGCAGGATCAATGTATTGAGAACATTTTGATTGTAATGCCTTTTATAATCCCTCAGAAAATCTCTGCATGCACTATTTTAAGGAATTGTGAAAATGTAAAACTAAGCCATATATTAAATATAGAGTGCACATTAAATAAAAGACAAATTGGGCTCCATTGAAAAGCAGCTTTAGAGCCTCTGGCAGCAAGTTAAGAAGCAAAGGTCTTAAAGGGACATTCCAGCCAAAATTGGAATCCACATGGATGCATTTTAGTTTTGAAAAAAAAAGCATTTCTGTAATATACCGTGCACCAGCATTTTAAACACAGCACATGCAGAGAAAAATGTTAACACTAAAACACTTCAAACTTTTACTAGAAGCATTTTTGCCAATATATGTATATTGCAAATATGTTTCTAATCAATCTATGTGCATTTATATTTTGACCAGAATGTCCCTTTTAGACTACTGCTTCTTAATTTGCCCAATACTTCAGATATTGTGGCCGTCAGCCATCAAGGAGTCATTTGCCCAGGGTGATTGACAAGCCCTGCTGTTGTGCAATTGGTTGTGTGGAAGCAGGGGGTGGGGCATCACAAGAAAAGCATTGTGCATTGTTAAATAGTGCCAGCATAAGCTGTATCAGGCCTAGATTTGGAGTTTGGCGTTAGCCGTGAAAACCAGCGTTAGAGGCTCCTAACGCTGGTTTTGGCCGCCCGCTGGTATTTGGAGTCAGTGATTAAAGGGTCTAACGCTCACTTTTCAGCCGCGACTTTTCCATACCGCAGATCCCCTTACGTCAATTGCGTATCCTATCTTTTCAATGGGATCTTTCTAACTCCGGTATTTAGAGTCGTTTCTGAAGTGAGCGTTAGAGCTCTAACGACAAAACTCCAGCCGCAGGAAAATAGCAGTAGTTAAGAGCTTTCTGGGCTAACGCCGGTTCATAAAGCTCTTAACTACTGTACCCTAAAGTACACTAACACCCATAAACTACCTATGTACCCCTAAACCGAGCTCCCCCCACATCGCCGCCACTCGATTAAATTTTTTTAACCCCTAATCTGCCGACCGCCACCTACGTTATACTTATGTACCCCTAATCTGCTGCCCCTAACCCCGCCGACCCCTGTATTACATTTATTAACCCCTAACCTGCCCCCCACAACGTCGCCGCCAGCTACTTAAAATAATTAACCCCTAATCTTCCGACCGCAAAGCGCCGCCACCTACGTTATCCCTATGTACCCCTAATCTGCTGCCCCTAACACCGCCGACCCCTATATTATATTTATTAACCCCTAATCTGCCCCCCTCAACATCGCCGACACCTGCCTACACTTATTAACCCCTAATCTGCCGAGCGGACCTGAGCGCTACTATAATAAATGTATTAACCCCTAATCCGCCTCACTAACCCTATAATAAATAGTATTAACCCCTAATCTGCCCTCCCTAACATCGTCGACACCTAACTTCAATTATTAACCCCTAATCTGACGACCGGAGCTCACCGCTACTATAATAAATGGATTAACCCCTAAAGCTAAGTCTAACCCTAACTCTAACACCCCCCTAAGTTAAATATAATTTAAATCTAACGAAATAAATTAACTCTTATTAAATAAATTATTCCTATTTAAAGCTAAATACTTACCTGTAAAATACATCCTAATATAGCTACAATATAAATTATAATTATATTATAGCTATTTTAGGATTTATATTTATTTTACAGGCAACTTGGTAATTATTTTAACCAGGTACAATAGCTATTTAATAGTTACCTAGTTAAAATAATAACAAATTTACCTGTAAAATAAATCCTAACCTAAGATATAATTAAACCTAACACTACCCTATCAATAAATTAATTAAATAAACTACCTACAATTACCTACAATTAACCTAACACTACACTATCAATAAATTAATTAAACACAATTCCTACAAATAAATACAATTAAATAAACTAGCTAAAGTACAAAAAATAAAAAAGAACTAAGTTACAAAAAATAAAAAAATATTTACAAACATAAGAAAAATATTACAACAATTTTAAACTAATTACACCTACTCTAAGCCCCCTAATAAAATAACAAAGCCCCCCAAAATAAAAAATTCCCTACCCTATTCTAAATTAAAAAAGGTAAAAGCTCTTTTACCTTACCAGCCCTGAACAGGGCCCTTTGCGGGGCATGCCCCAAGAATTTCAGCTCTTTTGCCTGTAAAAAAAAACATACAATACCCCCCCCAACATTACAACCCACCACCCACATACCCCTAATCTAACCCAAACCCCCCTTAAATAAACCTAACACTAAGCCCCTGAAGATCTTCCTACCTTGTCTTCACCATCCAGGTTCACCGATCCGTCCTGAAGAGCTCCTCCGATGTCCTGATCCAAGCCCAAGCGGGGGGCTGAAGAGGTCCATGATCCGGTCAAAGTCTTCATCCAAGCGGGGCAGAAGAGGATCTTCCATCCGATTGAAGTCTTCATCCAAGCAGCATCCATCCGGAGCGAAGCGGCAGGATCCTGAAGACCTCCAGCGCGGAACATCCATCCGGCCCGACGACTGAAAGACGAATGACTGTTCCTTTAAGGGACGTCATCCAAGATGGCGTCCCTCGAATTCCGATTGGCTGATAGGATTCTATCAGCCAATCGGAATTAAGGTAGGAATTTTCTGATTGGCTGATGGAATCAGCCAATCAGAATCAAGTTCAATCCGATTGGCTGATCCAATCAGCCAATCATATTGAGCTCGCATTCTATTGGCTGTTCCTGTCATTTGCTCCTTCAAGAGACCTTGATAAATTCGGTACCTTCGTGAATACGAAGGAGTTTATCAGAAAATTAACTTTGAAAAGGTTTTTCCTTAAGGCCGAGTTAGAGAATGAAGTACAGCAGAAGGATAATGCACAGGCTGAATCAAGGGATGAGTATATACACACCGAACTAAAACCAAGGTCTAGCTTCTACCCTGTAAATAGTAAAGGAACGGCAATAGAAGCCTTTGAGACTATTGTCTGCAAAGAGATAAGAGGAATACAAACAAAGAAATCAAAACATAAGAAACAAAATCTGACAAAGAAACAACGAGAGACCATCATAAAGTTGGAGAAAAACCAGGATCTGACGATAAAATCTGCGGATAAAGGGGGAGGAATTGTCCTGATGGATAGAAAGGACTATGAGGCCGAGAACAGCCGAATTCTGAGTGATAGGAACACATATGAGGAACTGAAAATAAACCCTATGGACCAATATAAGAGTGAACTCATAGATCTACTAAAGGAGGCCAATGAAGAAGGGATACTGAATGACAAGGAATTCAATTATTTGAACATAAAGTACCCGATCATACCGATACTATACCACCTACCCAAGATCCACAAATCCCTAACTAGACCTCCCGGAAGACCAATAATTTCGGGAATAGGATCTTTGAGTTGCAACTTGTCGGAATATATAGACCAACATCTACAGAAAATCGTCAAGAAGTTACCGTCATATCTAAGGGACTCGACACAGGTCTTGAACCTGATAGAAGATATACCCTGGAAGGATGGCTATATATTGGCATCATGTGACGTGACGGCACTGTATACGAGCATCCCGCATGAGGAGGGAATCGAAGCAGTGAAGTTCTTTCTGGATAAAGAGCCCGATATACCGACTAAACAGAATGAGTTCATACTGGAGAGTATACGGTATATTCTCACACACAATTTCTTCAGTAATAATGGAAAATTCTACCTACAAACCTGTGGAACAGCCATGGGGACCAGGTTCGCGCCCAGCTATGCGAATCTCTATATGGGAAAATGGGAGCAAATATTCTGGGACTCCTGTCCAGCGGGCGCGGACCTGGTCCTCTACAGGCGGTATATAGATGACATCATTCTTATCTGGAAGGGCACCATGGAAGATCTGGTGTATACCATCGAAGTCATGAATAAGAACGACATGAATTTAAAGTTCACATATGAATGCAGCCAAACAGCTTTAACATTCCTTGATTTGAGAAAAGAGGTGAAATGGGGAAAACTGGAAACATCAACCCACTTTAAGGAAGTGGACAGTAACAATTATGTCCACAAAGAAAGCTGCCACCTGGGTAGATGGAAGTACAATATCCCAAAGGGACAGATGTTACGGATGAGAAAGAACTGCTCCGACCCCTCCAAGTGGGAAGAACAAGCTTCAATAATAAAGGAGAAATTCATAGAGAGAGGATATGATGAGAAAATGTTGGATGAGAAAATCAACGAAGTAAGGAAAATAGAAAGGAAAGAACTCACCAAATATAGAGACAAGGTGAAGAATAAATCCTATAGAGATGACTTCGATATAGCAATGATAACGGAGTACAGTGAGAATAAACACATTATAGAGGACATATTCCGGAAGCATTGGGCGCTGCTTAAAGATGACGAGGTCCTAGGAAATAAATTGCCAGAAAATCCAAGATTTATATATAGGAAAACGAAAAATCTAAAGACAAGACTGGCACCTAGCCTCCAAAAGAAAACACCTGGAGGAATAGTGGATGTGTTTGGAAAGAAGGTGAAAGGATTCTTCCCTTGCCACACGTGCAAAGCCTGCAAGTGTGGGATGAAAACAACTAAATTTAACTCCTATAACACCAAGGAGGAATTTAAAATTCAAGATCTGATAAGATGTAAGTACAGAGGAGTGATCTACCTACTGCAATGCCCATGTGGACTACAATACATAGGGCAGACGTCCAGGACCCTTAGAGATAGGATCCGGGAACACCTGTTGATGATTGAAAAAAGAAACATGGATACTCCACTATACCATCATTTTGCGACCCAACATCAAGGAAATATCAACACATTGAGATACATAGGAATTCAGAAAGTAGCCAGGAATTGGAGAGGTGGCAACTACGAAAAACAACTATTAACCAATGAATCTAAATGGATATTCTTAATGGATTGCCTGCACCCAAAAGGTCTTAACAATAAAGAGGACCTTTCCCATCTGTTGAACTTCTGAACATAGGTCTTGATTAAAACCAATTTGTTGCACGTTTGTGCAAAATAACACAACCCTATGTGGGAAGGAAGAAATATCTATTATAAAGAACTGTACATACTCCTCTCTCTCTATCTCCTAAACGAATAATCACTCACATAGGTCTTGATTAAAACCAATTTGTTGCACGTTTGTGCAAAATAACACAACCCTATGTGGGAAGGAAGAAATATCTATTATAAAGAACTGTACATACTCCTCTCTCTCTATCTCCTAAACGAATATTCACTCTCATTCCTCTTTCTCTTGGTATGATCATTGTAAACCAAATTTGACCACATGTATTAGTGATCACCTGGTCCACTTTGATTTGGAAATAGATGACTGATTTCCCCTTCCTTAACCCTCCGAGTACTAATCAGTGTTTACTATCTGAAACCCCTCCTCAAATAAGTAGGAGGACAACTATGAATATTTTTGAATATTTTTTGACCATTGACGACTTACTTGACATCTAGGAAAGTGTTTCCCTTAATCAAAGACAATTAAAGAGCACTACCGTATGTGAAATCCCCCTTTTTGATCATTGACGATTTATTCAACATCTAGGAAGGTGTTTCCCTTAATCGAAGATAATTAATGAGTACTCAGCATCTCAAATCCCCCTTATAAAAGTATGGGGGTAATTATAAACTTTATCGTGATTATTCAGTCAACATCTAGGAAGCTGTTTCCCATATTCTTAGATAGCAAGTAATTGCTACATTAATAAGTGATGAGATCTAAAAATCTCATCTAACAAATAGATCGTCTCTAATAGAAACAATACTCCCCAATAGATAAAGCCCCCTCAAAAGGTTAGCAAAAATTATTCCACATATTTGTACACGCATACATGTAGCTTGATGAGCTCAAGTGACAATTTTGCAAGGGATCAAAACATATTGGTCCAAAAAGTTTTTTAAAAAAGTTCTAATCCAATAATCTAAATAGAGTAATCGTTTATTACTTAGTTATTCGCAGAAAATATAGAAGAAGCAATAATGAAACTACAGTACCCAAATAACAAGCCTTTAAAACGAATACACTAATGTGTAATAGATACTTCTGATAGAAGCATATCTAGCCCCACTTGTGCATATAACAGCTTATGTAATTATGGAGTTAAACCCGCAAGGAATTAAACTCACCAAAACTTTAATCTAAAGGATTCCCTATAAATAATCGAACATGACATAAATGCATCTAACAACCGATA
The DNA here is from genome assembly GCF_027579735.1 of Bombina bombina. Taxonomy (NCBI): domain Eukaryota; kingdom Metazoa; phylum Chordata; class Amphibia; order Anura; family Bombinatoridae; genus Bombina; species Bombina bombina. Next base: position 185,231,036 of record NC_069503.1, on the reverse strand, counting down.
CAGACATTCGAATTCAGGGAAACCCATCCCTTTAAGACAAGTTTAATTAAATACAGGGTTAGAATTTAATGGCACAGGAACTGAGATTTGTTAGACTTGTATATTGTAACTCCCTCTCCCGGAACGCACTTTACCTTCAAAGAAACACAGTGGCAAGTAGCCATAGAAATTCTCTTAGAGATCCATTTGTGACATAAACATTAACTATTCCATCTGGAGGAATATGATAGATATAACTATCAGACTCATTATAGGTATAAAACTCTTAATATATATGTCTGGTCCACTACATGACACTTTCTCTGTTACCTAGAAAAAAACAAAGCTTCAAAATATTCGAATTCAGTGAAACCCATCCCTTTAAGACAAGTTTGATGGCATAGGAACTTAGATTTGTGAGATTTGGATACTGCAACTCCCTCTCCCGGAACGCACTTTACCTTTAAAAAAACACAGTGGCGAGTAGCCATAGAAATTCTCTTAGAGATCCATTTGTGACATAATCATTAACTATTCCATCTGGAGGAATACGATAGATATAACTATCAAGACTCATTATGGGTATAAAACCCTTAATGTATATGTCTGATCTGCTACATGACACTTCTCTGTTACCTAGGAAACCAACAAAGCTTCAAAACCACACCCTCCGAAATACACCAATAGGGACATACCCTTCCTCACTACCTTATAATTATTGGGGAAAATCACCCAATAGGATTAACGTACATGTACACACCCATTTCACACGGACGAAATCGCACAGAGGTCGGTCATCTTATTATTAAACACATACTTGTGTGAATTATGCCACTAAGATTCTGAATATTGGGTATAATTGTAGGATGTATAAACAGATCTGTAATGAATACGATCTTTGTAGATACAGACCGGAAGTTATTGTACAGGATAGACCGGAAGTAACTTCCGTAATTTGGACACGAAAATTTATACACACAAATTATAGGCAAAATAACTAAATGCCGTAGAAGTTGCTAACTGATATTATATGGCCATGATCAGCTGTAATCAGGAAACTTAGCTAACATAATTTTAACGATTAACTAAACAGGAAACAGAATACTGCGCAATCACTTCCGGTTCACATTTTGACAAAAGGGTATAAAAGAGTACCCAGGACAATAGAATCCAGTCTTGAAAAAGGTCTAGTACAGACCGAAACGCGTCGACTGGTGAGTCTAGCTCCTTCTTATTACTTTGGGACTTATACGCTCTGCACTATTGTGTGTTTGTTTTCCATTTTTAGGTTTTTCGGGTCGGTCGGGCCCTTGATGAAAATTTATTTTTACAGCACCATCACCTGGTATTATTTCAGGCGGCTACTATTTCACAGGAGTTAACAGAAATTTATCAGGAACACAGCAACCTTTTTTATTACAGTGGCCACTGTTTCTTCACTCTTTTTTTCACGTTAGGATTGGTTGGATTGAACATTATTATATTTTTTCCAAGGACTGTTTTTGTTTGCCATTGTTTTTGTTTTTGTATTTTGTTTTTGTTTTTGCTATTAACCTATTTTCATTTATTTTTTGATTTGATTGATTTGTATTGATTGTACATTTTCAAACGTGATTCACTGAATGTCACACCACTTACACGTGTCACTAATTTTGATTATTAGGTAACACTAATGTGTATGTAGGACACACTTGCAAATTTCTTTTCACATTACTGCCACCTAGGTTTATTATATCCAATACTACCTTTAGCAAGGTTGAGAAAAAAAAAAAAAAATTTTTGCTGCATCACCACTGCACATCATATTCTCAAAGTAGTCTCTGGGTGGTCGTTACCGAGGAACACACAAGGTATTCTACCAGCCCCTAACGAGGCGACCCCCACCTGTAGCAAGGTGATAGAAGATTAAGATCCCATAATAGGGGGATCGGTCTGATAAGGCGCAACCTTTGGTTTTAATTCAATTCTTTTTAATCTATTTTATTTTATGTTTTTCAATTGTAACATGGATCCATGCTTGAAATATTAAAGTGTTATTTTTATATATAGTTGTTATTCTGTTTTAACTAACTTTAGACCCGGCCTTATAGGCGCTTTGGATTTTTTATCCTATTACTATTTATGATAGGGTTAGTGAGGCGGATTAGGGGTTAATAACTTTATTATAGTAGCGCTCAGGTCCGCTCGGCAGATTAGGGGTTAATAAGTGTAGGCAGGTGTCGGCGACGTTGTGGGGGGCAGATTAGGGGTTAATAAATATAATATAGGGGTCGGCGATGTTAGGGGCAGCAGATTAGGGGTACATAGGGATAACGTAGGTGGCGGCGCTTTGCGGTCGGAAGATTAGGGGTTAATTATTGTAGGTAGGTGGAGGCGACGTTGGGGGTGGCAGATTAGGGGTTTATAAATATAATATAGGGGTCGGCGGTGTTAGGGGCAGCAGATTAGGGGTACATAGGGATAACGTAGGTTGCGGCGGTTTACGGAGCAGCAGATTAGGGGTTAAAAAAAATATGCAGGGGTCAGCGATAGCGGGAGCGGCAGATTAGGGGTTAATAAGTGTAAGGTTAGGGGTGTTTAGACTCGGGGTACATGTTAGAGTGTTAGGTGCAGACGTAGGAAGTGTTTCCCCATAGGAAACAATGGGGCTGCGTTAGGAGCTGAACGCTGCTTTTTTGCAGGTGTTAGGTTTTTTTTCAGCTCAAACAGCCCCATTGTTTCCTATGGGAGAATCGTGCACGAGCACGTTTTTGAGGCTGGCCGCGTCCGTAAGCAACTCTGGTATCGAGAGTTGCATTTGCGGTAAAAATGCTCTACGCTCCTTTTTTGGAGCCTAACGCAGCATTTGTTTGAACTCTCGATACCAGAGTTAAATTTATGGTGCGGCCAGAAAAAAGCCCGCGGAGCGTTAACAGCCCTTCTACCGCAAAACTCCAAATCTAGGCCTCAGAGTCCTTGAAAGCAAGTGGATAGGTTCCCTGCCTGGGAATCTTGCCCATTTACAATTTCATGTTTCTTGAAATATGCAGAGTTCACATTATGGTCTACTATTATTTTAAAAGTGCATAATTTAAAGAAAAAGATGCTCTTACGTGTTCGATCATTTTAACATTGCAATATTGCAGATAACTATATGTTTAACCCCTGGAAAGGTTTTAACACAAGTCAAAGTTAGCTCCAGATTAGCAATGCACTTCTTAGAGTTAGCTGAACACATCTTGTGAGCCAGAGTCTCTTTAAGGAACAGTCAGTTATTTATTGAAGGACAGCATGAATATTCACAAACACGTAATTGCTCTGCTTGTCTTCAATCAATAATACATGACATTCATTTCAGTGAAGCTAATCGGGACAAATGCAAACATACTGCAGTAGTTCCTCCTGCAATTTATTGAATCACATGCTAGCCATGACATTTCCACCTGTCTGATACATATATATGGTATAGCAAGTTGAAGGCACAGTATAGACTGGAACATAGTGTAGTAAATAGCTGAAGAATGCCTGTGTGTGCGCAAAGTCGTCAAATGCAGTAATTGGTTAAAGGGATATGAAACTCAAATTTTTTCTTTAATGATTTAGCTAGAGCATGCAATTCCAAATAACTTTTAAATTTACTTTAATTATCAAATTGTATTAGTTCTCTTGGAATCTTTTGTTATGCTTAGGAGCCGACCTATTTCTGGCGCACTATATGGCAGCAGTTTTGCAAGAATTGTATCCGTTTGCAAGAGCTCTAGATGGCACCCCTATTCCTGCCACATAGTGCTCCAGATGCCTTGCTACCTAGGTATCTCTTCAACACAGATTATTATGGGAACGAAGCAAATTTGATAATAGAAGAAAATTGGAAACTTTTTTAAAAAAGTTGTATTCTCTGTCTGAATCACAAAATATTTTTTTGTGTTTCATATCCCTTTAAAGAGACATAAAATGTAAATGAAATATATATGAATGCATTTCAGTTTTGAAAACAAGTATTTTTCAGTTTGATATGAATCAGCAAACTGCTTCTAGCCAAAGAAATTGGTGATTTATTTTATTGTGCTCGAATTATATCTACATATTACCTGTTCACCTGCTTGAAAATACGTTTCCTGTTTAGAAAGCCTGCAGTGACATCTATTTGTCAGTGATGATGCAAAATGAGTCACTGCAAATCAGACATGTGCACTGGTTATTCGGAATTTATGTGCTAACAAAAAATACTTTTGTCTGCTATTTCCTATGCGAAATGTATTCAGGGCATTGTAATGTAGTAGCTAGTGCTACTACTACAAGCCAGCGGCAGCACACAAAAAAGATTTATTTATTTTTCTATTAACAGGGTCAGGATTGTCAAGCAGAAAAGAAGCTTACAAACTTATTGGCTGACAAAAACGTCAATCAACTGATAAGAACATTGCTGAATCACTATCAAAAGGTGTAAATAAGGTAGTATAATTTTGAAATGTCTTCTATTAAATGCAACATAAAATGTATTTAATGTCCCTTAAATTCCTTCCATGCAGTGAAAAAAATCTCCAGTCTGAAATTTATGGTAACATCAGCAGTTAATAGCTAATTCAAAATGGCAATTATCCAAACCAACAGGAGACATTATACAAAGTTACTAAGAGATAATGATGATTATACTTTACTAAATACATGTCTGCATTTGAAGAATATAAAGAGTACAGTTTGGATTGCATTAGCTACAAATGCTGTGATAAATAATCTGCCTATTACAAGAAGAGACAATTACAGTTTTTGCTTTATATGCACAGAGGTGTACATTTTGTCAATTCATTGTTGGAGATGTGTTTTCTAAAAGCACCAGCTTGTCTAATGATTTGCTTGGCGATACACTGCAGATCTTTTTTTTTATAGCAAGAGGGTTAATTTGCTTCAGGGAAAACACATTAAACAGGGCCCATTTTCTGCTGACCTGCTCACAATCCATTTAAAGGTTATTGCTTGAGGGAAGCTGCCTTTTACTGCATTAGACCTGTCAGACATTTTTTTATGAGAATGTCTTGTCAGACATTGAAAGTAAACAAAAATATCTGTGTATTGCTTATTTTTAAGTGATGCAAACTATTCAGAGCATGAAAGACAGTCTTGTTACTGTAGATCTGTGTCTGTTAAACAGTGGCTAAAATGGGTGGTTCTAGCTAGGCTATCTTTGTTTTGTTTTTCTATTTTTGTTACCAAATGGTTCAATTTTCTGGATTAAACATATTTTAAAAATAATTGTTGGTTAAATGCAAAGGTTTATAGCATGGGTTTTATAAATGATAGATATAGTTTTAGACTGTAGTTGAATGCATATACCCTGAGGCATAATGCCTTATAGCCCTAGAAATAAGAAATGAAAAATCAGATATTGTATACACTGATAACTATCTATAATCTAATTCATGAATAGCCCATGTGACCCTCTGCACTAACTTTTGTGGCTCCCAGAAAACAAAACAAAAAAAAGAAAAAAAAAAGGATGTGTGTCATATTTTTGCAGTTTAGTGTCAAAGGGTGAAGAGGGCACTGTAAAAGATTAAACACTTTAGTACCAACTATATAAGTCAAAATGTAACCACTATTAAGAGTTTTGAATATATGTTGAGGGGTAGTATCTATTATATCTCCAATAGAGAAGATTTTGGATTAACCACTAATGTGATATTAACTAAACAATTGAAAAATATGATAAGTGGGTTCCTCTATAATGAGAATGAAAAAAGGCCCAATATGCTAACACAACGTATGAACTAACTTATCCTCATAAAGCTGTTCAAATCCTTATAAAATCCTAAACTCTGTATTTCAAACCTGTGCATAAAATTGTGCATAAAAATGTACATTAAAAAGTGTGTTTAATATCGTGATTACAATATAAAAACACAAATATAGCCAAACTATAATAAAACAGATTTAATTGTAATACCCAGTGTTCCTAAATGCTTAAAATATAAAACAATTTGCAAATATTCTTACTAGGGATGTCTCCCTTGGGTTATTATTCATTTTAAGGGTGCCATGTACTAAATGTCGGGCGGACAGCTTCTTAACTGGCGAAGCTGTCCGCCCGCCTTCTCTACACACGGGCAGCAGATCTATTGATCCGCTTGCCCGTATGTATCATTACACACTCATCGGAGTGTGTAATGCCCGCCCCTTCAATCGCGCAACCAATCACGAGAGCAAGCGTGCTCTGTGTGATTTTGCTTCTCCACCTAAGAGGTGGCGTAGGGTGTAGGAAGCAGCGGTCTAATGACCGCTGCTTCTTACATTACGGGAAGCAGGCTCGCATATGCGAACCTGCCCAGCAAAGGCTCCGGAGCAGCTTTCGCTGCTTCGTACATGGAGCCCTAATAGTTCTTACCTTTAAATGTCGAAAAACTTAAAAAGTCCTTGTTTTCCTTGTTTCTTTAAACGTTTTAAGTAGATATTTGAAATTTCTAACAGTCTTTAAGAGTATTGCAACATTAGTGGCGTATACTTTTGCTATATTGTAGCATGTATCTGAAGTCTCTTGGTAAAATTATTGCAACAAGATGTATTGTTTGCAGTTCCTTTGTTAAACAATCACTGTAGTAATGACGACTGTGACAAGAAATATTAATAAGCTTGTAGGTCTAACATCGACCGGACTCACCACCTGGAATATTGCCTTATTCCTGGAAGGTTTCTTCTCACCGCTCTCGTATCGTCCTCCGGTTCCGGTGTCTGTTTTCCTTGCGGCGTGTGAGTACACAGTCAGGATCCAACATTCCGTATATGTCACATGACCCAATTACAGCTCTGTGATTGTTCTTTCTTTGCCGTTCTTTGCCGTCTCTTCGATACACTTTTAAATTGACTTCTGCTTCAACAAGTACTTGTTTTAAAAAGCTAGGGTGGACCAGGCACCTTAGCCATAGGCTTTAATGTGTTCCGCCCGCAATATGGGCTTTATCAAGGATGTAATTGAGTGGGATCCTGGTTCCTTTTAAATGCAATACTCGCTTTTCATTGGATTATAATTAAGGTGGTATTATGACATTCCTTTTTTTAATCTAAAATTAAGGTGGTATTAGTTTACAGCTCTCATTGTAAGAGATCTGTACATGTAAAACATTGATTATAATTCTCAAATTTGTGTCATATTTCACATTATTATAAATCTAAAAGTGATATATTAACAGATTTATTTTGTTACAATAACATGAAAGCCCAAGATAAGATTAAATAAATTAAGATAATGTGATCTATGTCTATTGAATTTACTATATCATATGTCAACATTCATGTTGAGAAGGTAATTTATGATACCATAATCGATATATTGTGATATATTATTTTAACTTCAAAAGTGAATCAACATATAATAAACTTTGGGAGTTATCAATACATTGGGAAAATGGACCTACTTTTGTATATGAACATGTTTTAAATAGACCTATTTTAATAGCTACATATACCCTTCCCTCATGGAGTATTCATTTCATTGTGATGGAATTAGCGATACCCACTTGTATATTTGGTTGTTTTAACTATGTGAGATGTATTTCAAAAATCTAATAAAAGTAGAGATAGTCTTTATCACAAAAATGGGCTAAGGTCAATTTCTGAATTCAGACCTTTTGGTTTCAGGGTTTTCATTTTGCAAATGAGTTCAGCTTCTTTATGTAACAGTTTTTGTTAAAAATCCCCACCCCTCCAGTTGGGCTTAACTTTACATACTCCCCAGTATTTCAGACATTTCTCTCTGTTATTATGAACCTCTCTAAAATTTTTGTAGATGTATGTATCTAAATTTCCTTTTCTAATTCAGCAATGATGTTCTCTAATTCTATCTTTGAGAGATCTAGTAGTTTCTCCCAAATATTGAAATTTACAGCTACATTCTATTACGTAAATTATGCCTTTATCTGTACACCTAATGGTGTCTCTGATCTCAATTTTTTCTTTCGTTTGAAATTATATTAATTCTTTAGTTTTTACTCCATGTTTGCATGCTTTACATGTCAAACATGGGAAGAAACCATTTAGCTTTTGAGCATACATATCCTTGTCTCCTTTAATTCTTTCTCTACTCTGTCTAAATTTACTTGGGGCCAATACATTTTTAAAATATTTGTTTTTCCGATATATAATTTTAGGTACAGGGTAACATTCTCTTCAATAATTAGATCTATTTGAACTAGATTCCAATGTTTCATCAATATTCTCTCCATCAGTTTGAAGTCCCTTTTATATGTAGTTACAAATGGTATTTCTATGTTTGATTTGATATTTTCTACATTAAATTCTTCTCTTCTATTGCTACCAGATATCAATTATTCTCTATTTTTATCCCTTGCTTTAATAATGGCATTTTGTATTATATCATGTTTGTATCCCCTCTCATTAAATTTTTGTTCCAGTATTTTTATTTGGGTTTCAAAATCCACAATATTGGTACAATATTTTTAATGTTTGTCCATATGGAAAATTATTTTTCCATTTTTGTAAATGACAACTTTTTGCATGTATATAATTGTTACTATCGACTTTTTTTAAAATGAGTACATGTGTTTAAACCATTTTTGGTAACCCTTATTTCTAAATCCAGGAATAAAAATTTTTCTTTACTAGCTGTATACGTAAAATGCAAACCTTTATTGTTCAAATTCAAAGACTTCATATGTTCCTCAAGTTCGTTTCTTTCCCCCTTCCATATGATCAAAATATCATCTATGTATCTATTAAAAGAGACCAGGTTCTCCCCAAGTCCGCCCCCTTGTAGGAACTCTTGTTCCCATTTACCAATGTACAGATTCACGTAACTTGGGGCAAACCTGGTCCCCATTGCTGTGCCCTTTATTTGATTATAGAAGATATCTCCAAAAGAGAAATAATTATGATGCAAGATAAAATTAATACGGTCGATAATAAACTGTTTTTGTTCCTGATGTAAATTTTTGTCTTCATTCAGAAAATATTCAATGGCTTCGATCCCCTGATTGTGTGGTATGTTCGTGTACAGTGATGTCACGTCGTGTAATAGTCTGTTATTTGTAGCAATTTGAACAAGCATTTAATTTTGTTTTATAAATAAGAACCAACAATTTCCTCAAAAGTAGGTTTGTAACATAAAAGAAGCTTGATGAATTCGTTTTCAGTGCTTCATATAATGTATTACTATTTGCCCAATAAGTGACAGTTTATTAACTTCATAAACTGTATTACTTTCAGGGCATTTGATAATGCAAACAGTTCAAATTAAGCAGTAACGTAAAATATAGTATTCCTTAATTAGGCAGGTAAAGTTCATCAAAATAAGTAAGGATAACGATTAATAATAAAATAATTAGGTCTGACCTGAGAACACAGGAATTGTTACTTGTCCATTTGTTATGAACAGCAGCGTGGTACTCAGAGGGAGAGCGGTTGCGGCTGCAGCTGATGACGTCACCGCTACTTGCTGTGCTGTGTATGAAGCTGCTTGAATCCTGTTACCTTGTAAATGCTTCAGGGTTTGATGTTGGTTTAGGTTGGTTTCCTTTTAGTATGAAATATCTTCCAGTGTTGAATTGAGTAGAAGAGCTGCTAGATGTAGGAATGAAAAATAAGAGAAGTTATCAGTAACTCTTCAAATAAGAATTTATGAGGCTGTTGGAGAGTGAGGAAAACTCTCAGTGTAACACTTGTGCTGTGAATCCTTTCTCAATTAACCAGCAATGAATGCTGGGGGGAAGTGCTTGATATAGGAGGCTCTTAAAGGGACAGATCATTAGCAAGCAGTAACCCTGACAGAGCCCCCCACAAAAAGAACCACAGCGAGGTTCAAGGCCTAGGACGATCAGGGTTACGTCTATGGAAGAGGGAAATCAGACGTGGAGCAGATATGTTCGAGGCAGGCTCCCAGGAATCATCCTCATGGCCAAAACCTTTCCAATGAACCAAATAGAAAAGATTCCCACGACGTAGTCTAGAATCCAGAATGCTATGAACCTCATACTGGCAATCAAGATTAGCAGAAGGTATTGGGTCTTCTGATGTAATATTTGTTATGGGTAGGTTGCAAGGTTTGATAAGAGACACATGAACTGTTTTCAAGATTGAAGATCTAAGATTTGGAGGTATGTATAGCTTCCCGTCCTTATAGAGTAAGCCATCAGAATTGTAAGTAAGATCTGTATGAGGTACTGATGGATCAATAGCAGTAGCATCTTTTATCACTGTAGTTAAACTTGTTATAACTCCAATGATAGAGTCCTTAGGAACAATAGTAGTAGGAATGCATGGTATTATAGGTTTAGGACCTTGTCTAGAGAGGGCGTCAGCCTTGCCATTTTTTGTACCAGGCCTGTAGGTAATGATGTAATGGAAACGAGAGAAGTAAAGACTCCAGCGTAATTGTCTGGAGGATAGAGTTCGATTAGACTGAAGATATTGCAGATTTTTGTGGTCAGTATATATGACAGTTGGTTGTGTTGCACCCTCAAGCAAATGCCTCCAGTGATCGAAGGAACACTTTATTGCAAGTAATTCTTTCTCGCCAACTGGATAATTTAACTCTGCTGGTTGCATCAATCTAGAGAAGAATGCGACCGGATGTAAGGGTTCTTTGAATGATTTCCTTTGAGAGAGGATTGCCCCTATTGCGAACTCAGAAGCGTCAACTTCCAGGATAAATTGCTTTTCTAAATCCGGGTATTGGAGAATGGGTGCTGTAGTGAATTTATTTTTTAAAAGGTCAAATACCTGTTGAGTATGGCTAGTCCACCTGAAAGGATGATTCAATTTGGTGAGTTCAGTAAGAGGTTTGGTAATAGCAGCAAATCCAGGAATGAATTTCCTATAATAATTTGAGAAGCCAAGGAACCGTTGAACATCTTTCTTACATTGAGGAGTCGGCCAATTATGAATGGCCTGAACCTTGTCATCTTGCATCTTGATTCCTTCAGGAGAGATGTTATACCCCAGAAAAGAGATATTATTTGATTCAAATATACATTTTTCTAGTTTAGCGTATAGGTTATTTTTTCGTAACCTAGTGAGAACTTCTCTAACATGCATTCTATGTTGATCTAAATTTTGTGAGTAAACTAGAATATCGTCCAAATAGACAACAACATATACATCCAAAATATCTCTGAAAAGATCATTGATTAAGCATTGGAATGTTGCTGGGGCATTGCACAGACCGAATGGCATCACTGTATATTCGAATAGCCCATATCTAGTCCGAAAAGCAGTGAGCCATTCGTCGCCAGCTCTCATTCGTATAAGATTATAGGCACCTCGAAGATCCAATTTAGTGAAAATTGAGGCCCCCCTTAATCTTTCAATTAATTCAGGGATTAAAGGTAGGGGGTACCTGTTTTTTCTGGTACGCCTGTTCAATTCCCTGTAATCAATGATTGGTCTTAACGTGCCATCTTTATTGGTAACAAAAAATATGCCTGCACCTGCAGGAGAGGTACTAGGTCTTATAAAACCTTTTCGGAGGTTCTCATCGATATAATTTTTAAGGTGTTCTAGTTCTGGTTTGGAAAGGGGGTAGATATGTCCATAGGGAATTGAAACTCCTGGGAGTAAATCAATAGGACAATCGTAATCCCTATGAGGGGGCAAACATTCAGCTTCTTTTTTATTAAAAACATCTGAGAAGTCTGCATATTGTTTGGGTAAAATATTATCCTCAACCTGTAGCATAATTAAATCTGATGATGTCTCACCATTTTGAGTGAGATGAGGAAAAGATAAACTGAGGTCATTCCAGTTTATAGTTGGTTTGTTTTTACAAAACCAATTTATACCAAGGATTACATTAAACATTGGTGAAGATATGACATCAAAAGTGAGTGTTTCTGTGATGTGTGTGCAAGATATTACCTGTAATGGTGTAGTTTGGTGTGTGACAGGACCTGATTTTAAAAAAGAGCCATCAATGACCTTCACAGAGACTGGAGTTTTCTTAGAGACTAGAGGTATTTTATTCTGTTTCACAAAAGAAAAATCAACAAAATTTCTACATGAGCCGGTGTCCAGGATAGCTTCAGTTGTTATCCTGATTTGATCCCACTGTAAAATAATAGGGATAGTTAAATATGATGGTTTAATGGTTTTCATTAACAGGGATTCAGAGATGTTAGGCAACCTACCCTTCTTATTCCTAGCCAGAACAGGGCAGTCCTTTACTTCATGTGTAGGGCAGGCACAATACATGCACAAACTATGCAACTTCCTCCTAGTCTTTTCCTGAGAGGAGAGGGGACCCTTTATGAAGCCTATGTCCATAGGTTGTGGTGATTCCTTAGTTTGATAAACAGGTGTGGAGAGAAAGCTTTTTGTACCGCTAGCCTTTTCAGAGCGGCGTTCCCTAAGCCGTCTATCTATGTTAATAGTGAGAGAAAAGAAATCTTCCAATGAATCTGGAATACCTGTGCGTGAAAGCTCATCCTTTATATCCTCAGATAATCCTAAACGATATTGAGTTTTAAGGGAGACCTCATTCCATCCCGAATCACGGGCAGAAATTTTAAATTGTGTGATGTAAGACTCCACTGGGTTCTTTCTTTGTTTTAAAGATCTAAGTAAGTTTTCAGCTGTGACCTGTTTGAAAGGGTCATCATATAATGCTGACATTTGATCAAAGAATTCATCTAGAGATCCCAGTATTGCATCATTATTTTCAAAAAAAGAGTCAGCCCAAGCCCTAGGTTCCCCCCTCAAATATGATATCACAGTGAGCACTCTTGATCTTTCTGTGGGATAAGTACGTGGCTTTAATTGAAAAAGCAACAAACAGGAGTTTTTAAACTCTCTGAATCTTGAACGGTCACCAGAGAATTTTTCTGGGGGGGAGACCAAAGGTTCAGGGATAGAATCTGCACTTGCAGGTTTAGGTGCCAGAGTCTCTCTTAAGCAGGCCTTCAAAGCCTGATTTTCCACTTGTAATTCATGGAAAGAACCTGATAAAGCTTCTAATCTATCTGACAAGACTTGAACTTTATCACTTAAAAGATCTTGTTCCATAATTGCTGTTGAAAGTATATGTTTAGTATAGGATAATTCTGTGTACACAAACACTAAATCCTTTCTTCCTTATGGCTGGTTAATTCTGTAATAGTCTGTATTTGTAGCAATTTGAACAAGCATTTAATTTTGTTTTATAAATAAGAACCAACAATTTCCTCAAAAGTAGGTTTGTAACATAAAAGAAGCTTGATGAATTCGTTTTCAGTGCTTCATATAATGTATTACTATTTGCCCAATAAGTGACAGTTTATTAACTTCATAAACTGTATTACTTTCAGGGCATTTGATAATGCAAACAGTTCAAATTAAGCAGTAACGTAAAATATAGTATTCCTTAATTAGGCAGGTAAAGTTCATCAAAATAAGTAAGGATAACGATTAATAATAAAATAATTAGGTCTGACCTGAGAACACAGGAATTGTTACTTGTCCGTTTGTTATGAACAGCAGCGTGGTACTCAGAGGGAGAGCGGTTGCGGCTGCAGCTGATGACGTCACCGCTACTTGCTGTGCTGTGTATGAAGCTGCTTGAATCCTGTTACCTTGTAAATGCTTCAGGGTTTGATGTTGGTTTAGGTTGGTTTCCTTTTAGTATGAAATATCTTCCAGTGTTGAATTGAGTAGAAGAGCTGCTAGATGTAGGAATGAAAAATAAGAGAAGTTATCAGTAACTCTTCAAATAAGAATTTATGAGGCTGTTGGAGAGTGAGGAAAACTCTCAGTGTAACGCTTGTGCTGTGAATCCTTTCTCAATTAACCAGCAATGAATGCTGGGGGGAAGTGCTTGATATAGGAGGCTCTTAAAGGGACAGATCATTAGCAAGCAGTAACCCTGACACGTCGCTTGTCACTAGATACATATTGGCTTCCCAATTTATATTTTCTAATAATTTAATGACACTTGTTGAGTCTCGTAAATATGAGGGTAGTGCCTTAACATAGGGTTGTAAGAATTGATCCACATATTTAGATACATTTGCTGTAATCGATTGAATTCCTAAAATAATCGGCCTACCAGGCGGGTTTTTAGGGGATTTGTGAATCTTCAGGAGGAAATAAAATATCGGGATTCTGGGGTGTGTTGGAATTAAATATTGATATTCTATTTCCTTTAATATCCCTTCCATTTTTGCATCATCAAGCATTTTTATTAACCTCTTTTTTTACTTATTTGTGGGGTTATTAATCAGCTTTCCATAGGTAGTGGTATCCTCTAATAGTCTATGTGCTTCATTAAGTAAGCACTGGTGTCCATAATGACCACCCTTTCCCCTTTATCGGCCGGATTAATAATGATGTCTTTGTCTTCTTGTAAATGCTTAAATCTATCTCTTTCTTTTTTATTATTATTGTATAGATTTTTAACTTTTTGGGGGATAACTATTTCCTCTAGATCTTTCAATACATTAGCCTCAAATAGTTCTAGATTTCGTCCCTTGTCATGAACAGGGTAAAATTTAGATTTTAATTTCAGATCAGTGTGTGTAAAAGCTTTATTCTCTTTAGGATTGTTATTTACTATTTGTCTTTCTAATGGAGTTTTCAGAAAATAGTGTCAGGTTCCTAACAAAGGTTTTTACATGAATATGTGTCTCAAATTTATTTAGTCTTTGCGTGGAGGCAAAAGTCAACCCCAAATTAAGATTTTTTTTCTTCCTCTTTAGTTAGATTTTTACTACTTATATTAAAAATCCACCAATAAACAAGTGCTGTCCATGGTTCTAAACCAAAAAAATAGCGTAGATGCCTTCTTTTTAAAATAAAGATAGCAAGAGAATGAAGAAAATTGATAATAGGAGTAAATTAGAAAGTTTCTTAAAATTGCATGCTCTATCTGAATCACGAAATAAAAAATTTGGGTTCAGTGTCCCTTTAAGCATTTACAAGAAGACAAAGACATCATTATTAACAAAGGGGGAGGGGTGGTCATTATGGACACCAGTGCTTACATTAATGAAGCACATAGACTATTAGAGGATACCACTACCTATGAAAAACTGATTAATAACTAGGCTGATCATATTGCCGCTTTAAGAAGGGACATATACAGGGAGTGCAGAATTATTAGGCAACTTGTATTTTTGAGGATTAATTTTATTATTGAACAACAACCATGTTCTCAATGAACCCAAAAAACTCATTAATATCAAAGCTGAATAGTTTTGGAAGTAGTTTTTAGTTTGTTTTTAGTTATAGCTATTTTAGGGGGATATCTGTGTGTGCAGGTGACTATTACTGTGCATAATTATTAGGCAACTTAACAAAAAACAAATATATACCCATTTCAATTATTTATTTTTACTAGTGAAACCAATATAACAGCTCAACATTCACAAATATACATTTCTGACATTCAAAAACAAAACAAAAACAAATCAGTGACCAATATAGCCACCTTTCTTTGCAAGGACACTCAAAAGCCTGCCATCCATGGATTCTGTCAGTGTTTTGATCTGTTCACCATCAACATTGCGTGCAGCAGCAACCACAGCCTCCCAGACACTGTTCAGAGAGGTGTACTGTTTTCCATCCTTGTAAATCTCACATTTGATGATGGACCACAGGTTCTCAATGGGGTTCAGATCAGGTGAACAAGGAGGCCATGTCATTAGATTTTCTTCTTTTATACCCTTTCTTGCCAGCCACGCTGTGGAGTACTTGGACGCGTGTGATGGAGCATTGTCCTGCATGAAAATCATGTTTTTCTTGAAGGATGCAGACTTCTTCCTGTACCACTGCTTGAAAAAGGTGTCTTCCAGAAACTGGCAGTAGGACTGGCAGTTGAGCTTGACTCCATCCTCAACCCGAAAAGGCCCCACAAGCTCATCTTTGATGATACCAGCCCAAACCAGTACTCCACCTCCACCTTGCTGGCGTCTGAGTCGGACTGGAGCTCTCTGAACTTTACCAATCCAGCCATGGGCCCATCCATCTGGCCCATCAAGACTCACTCTCATTTCATCAGTCCATAAAACCTTAGAAAAATCAGTCTTGAAATATTTCTTGGCCCAGTCTTGACGTTTCAGCTTGTGTGTCTTGTTCAGTGGTGGTCGTCTTTCAGCCTTTCTTACCTTGGCCATGTCTCTGAGTATTGCACACCTTGTGCTTTTGGGCACTCCAGTGATGTTGCAGCTCTGAAATATGGCCAAACTGGTGGCAAGTGGCATCTTGGCAGCTGCACGCTTGACTTTTCTCAGTTCATGGGCAGTTATTTTGCGCCTTGGTTTTTCCACACGCTTCTTGCGACCCTGTTGACTATTTTGAATGAAACGCTTGATTGTTCGATGATCACGCTTCAGAAGCTTTGCAATTTTAAGAGTGCTGCATCCCTCTGCAAGATATCTCACTATTTTTGACTTTTCTGAGCCTGTCAAGTCCTTCTTTTGACCCATTTTGCCAAAGGAAAGGAAGTTGCCTAATAATTATGCACACCTGATATAGGGTGTTGATGTCATTAGACCACACCCCTTCTCATTACAGAGATGCACATCACCTAATATGCTTAATTGGTAGTAGGCTTTCGAGCCTATACAGCTTGGAGTAAGACAACATGCATAAAGAGGATGATGTGGTCAAAATACTCATTTGCCTAATAATTCTGCACTCCCTGTATAAAAAATAAATACAGTATGTTAGGGTTCTTATACAAAACATTTCTTTAAACAGTGCTGAAAACAGCCCTGACATATATATTTTTCATATGTGTCCCGTTTTAAAGCGACAATATGGTCACCCTATTAATAACCCCACAAATAAGTACAAAAAGAGGTTAATAAAAATGCTTGATAATGCAAAAATGGAAGGGATATTAAAGGAAAGAGAATATCAATATTTAATTTCAACACACCCCAGAATCCCAATATTTTATTTCCTCCCGAAGATCCACAAATCCCTTAAAAACCCGCCTGGTAGGCAGATTATTTCAGGAATTCAATCGATTACAGCAAATGTATCTAAATATGTGGATCAATTCTTACAACCCTATGTTAATGCACTACCCTCGTATTTACGAGACTCAACAAGTGTCATTAAGTTATTAGAAAATATAAATTGGGAAGCCAATATGTATCTAGTGACAAGCGACGTGACATCACTATACACGAACATACCACACAATTAGAGGATTGAAGCCATTGAATATTTTCTGAATGAAGACAAATTTACATTAGGTAGAGCTTTTCAGCACAACCGGCTTAGGTGCTGCACGTCACCCAGGGACCACTGCCTAGGTCCCCAGTTCAAAATTCAAAGAAAAAACCAGGCAGGTGACAGCAGATATTAATTCTTTTATTAAGGAGGTAAAAAAAGGCAACGTTTCGGGATTAGTCTCCCTTATTCATGCCATATCTGATACAAACTAACAATTGACTTATATACATGTATACCACTAGGTGGCGCTCAAGTGTATTTAACACTTTCTTATCCAACACTTTAACTTACTCATAACTTAAACTTACACTTAAACATTACTTATTCCATATACATGATAGTATTTCCATGATTAGTTAAATTACTATTTTCTTATCAAACCTTCACAGCAATGAATTATAATTTACATCTTAACAGTAATAATCATAGAAATACTGTGAGGTCCCAGTCTCTATTCAAACCTTTAGGCTCAGGACTCCCCAATTCATATATCCAATATGCTTCTTTTTGTTTTAGTAGAATTTCTCTATCCCCTCCTCTACGTGGGATATCAACTTTATCAATTATTTGAAATTTCAACTGACTTATAGAATGGTTTGCTTTTATAAAGTGGGCAGCTAGGGGGGCTTTTACGTTACCAGTTCTAATGTTGCTCTTATGTTCAATAATTCTCTCCTTAGCGGATCTGGTCGATTCCCCTATATAGACCCCCCCACATGGACATTTAATCATATATATTATAAAAGTAGTCAAGCATGTATAATAACCTTTTATACTATATTTTTTGCCAGTGTGAGGGTGATAAAAAATTGACCCTTTATTCATGTTACTGCAACATAAACACCCTAAGCAGGGGTAACAACCGGTGTTTTTTGTGGTGATATACCTAGGTTTATTTTTGTTTTTACTACTAGGGCCAATATCAGCCTTAACCAATTTATTTTGGATATTACTACTTCTTTTAAAAGCAGACATAGGAGGGCTCTGAAATTCTAGAATAGATGGATTACAATCAGACAAAATATTCCAGTGTTTCCTAATGATGCGCTGTATTTCATTACTCTGTGCATTGTATTCTGTTACAAGAATAAGTCTATCTTTCTGATTATTTTCTTTCTTTACTCTATCCTTGGGATGCAATAAATCTGTTCTTGGAATTAATTTTACAGTTTCAATTTCTTTATTTATTAAACTCCTGAGATAGCCTCTTTCCAGAAATCTCTCACCCATCTCTGTCAGTCTCTTATTTAATATTTTTTCATCAGAGACAATTTTGCGCACTCTCAACATTTGACTGTGGGGTAGAGATTTCAGGAGTGAGGGCGGATGAGCACTTTCAAAGTGCAAAAGACTGTTGCGATCAGTCTTTTTCTTAAATAAGTCAGTTTTAAATTGATTGTCTGATTTCATTACTCTCACGTCCAGGAAGTCAACCACCTCCTCACTCCAGGTCAATTTAAATTTTATATATCTTGATGATGAATTCAAATCATTCACAAACCTTTCAAGGGTTCCAACGTCGCCCCACCAGATGCCAAAAATATCGTCAATATACCGCCACCAGGTGGCGCCATATTGAACAAATAATTCATTAGAGAAAACAAATTTTTCCTCAAAGAGGTTCATAAAAATATTTGCATAATTTGGGGCGACGTTGGAACCCATGGCGGTACCTTGGAGTTGGAGGAAATAGTCATCCTGGAAGAGAAAGTAGTTTCCACATAATATAATTGTCAGAAGCTGGACAAAAAAATCTATTTGTGCAGAGGTATATTGAGTGTCATTCCTTAATACATTTTCTACGGCATCAATGCCACTTGAATGTTTTATGTTCGTGTAGAGACTCTCTACATCTAAACTAAACATAATAAATTTACTGCTAGAAAGGTCTAAGGAATCTAATTTACACAAAAAATCATTGGTATCTTTAATAAAGGAACTGGAACGTTCATCATAGGGTCGTAAGATCTTATCCAAAAATATTGAAATATTTGTAAAAACTGAATTGGTGCTAGCAACAATTGGGCGCCCTGGGGGATTTTTAATATCCTTATGTATTTTGGGTAGAACATACATAACAGGTGTATATGGATTATCTACCTGCAAAAAAGAAGCAACATCTTTACCTATTATCCCATTATTTTCAGCTTTTAGAATAATCATTCTAATTTCTTTTTGTAATTTAAATACAGGATTATAGTTAAGTTTTTTATATACTGCCTTATTATTCAGTTGATTTTTAATTTCATTAATATAGGCATTTTTATCTAACACCACTGTTGCTCCTCCCTTGTCCGCTCTTTTTAAAATAATCTCAGGGTGTTCTTGTAATTTCTTTAGGGCTAAATGATGTTCTATAATCATGTTATTACCTGTCTGTTTAAAGGTATTTCCATTTATTCTATATTTTTCAACTTTTGTTTGTAGTTTAGAAATATCCTTCTGAACTAAAGTTGAAAAAGTCCCTATACTGTGATTATTTACAACCGGGTTATATTTACTTTTCTTTCTTAACCCAAACTGTTTCAAATGGATCGTAGGATTCTCATTACTTAAATTCACATTTTCTGCCCAATTCAAAGTTTTTAACTTTAAAGTTCTTATAAATCTGTGCAGGTCTTTTTGCAACTAAAAAAAATTACAATTTTTAACTGGGCAGAATGAAAGACCTTTGTTTAATAATTCAAGTTCAGGTTTAGAAAGTTCGTGTTTAGAGATGTTAACAACATTATTTTTGTATGTCTCTGGTGGGGTGGACGTTAGTATAGCAATATCAGAACTATTGCTTACCCTTGATAAACGGACCTCTTCCCGTTTGTAATCATGGTGGTCCCCATTTAGTGTCCTCGCCTTGAGCGTACTGGTCGTGCTGTTTTCTTTTTGGTTTCTTTCTTTGTATCCTTTGAGCTGTCGCTGATGTTTGCGCCCACCTCGTCTCTGTCTGGATCTGACTCCCCTGGCGATGAATCCTGTGACTCTGTACTGCTGCCGCTTTGCGTCGACCCATGGCTCTGACGTCTTCTGGTGCGCGGCGTGTATCTCCGTTGGGCGCCCTCTGGGTCATAGCGCCATCTGTACACTTTGCCGGTGGAGTAGTCCGATTCATCTCGGGCAAATTTTGTGCGTTTCCTCTCCTCTATTGTTTTCTTCAGCTCAGCGATCTTCATATTGGTGTCTTGTAATATTTTCTCCAACTCAGCTGTCTGTAAGTTTTTTCTTAGGCTATTTTCCATTTCAGCCAGTTTGACATTCTGCTCTTCAATTTCTTTATTTAAGCACTCAACAGTTAGGACAATAATGTCCATTGAACATTTGTTCAATATATGTTCAAAGCGGTTACAATAGTCCTGGTTCTCCTTCATTAGTGTAGGTCTTGCTCCCATCCTCAAACCCCTTGGAATTCGCTTAACCCGGTGATATTCCGCCAGGGTATTCGCATGCAGGTTAAAGGCCAGGTTCTTTTTGGACAACTTTTCATATTCCTGAGTTGTATGTTCAGACGGGGCTACTTTCAGAAAGTCTCTTGACCCTTTCGTTAGAGTTGTTATTCTTGCGGCTTCTAGTTCAGAGTAAGAAAATGTGATACAGGTATCTTGTTTATCCTCCATTTTGAGAGCCAGGTGCACGAAAACAGGCAGGAACACTGTAGATTAGGTAGAGCTTTTCAGCACAACCGGCTTAGGTGCTGCACGTCACCCAGGGACCACTGCCTAGGTCCCCAGTTCAAAATTCAAAGAAAAAAGCAGGCAGGTGACAGCAGATATTCATTCTTTTATTAAGGAGGTAAAAAAAGGCAACGTTTCGGGATTAGTCTCCCTTATTCATGCCATACCTGATACAAACTAACAATTGACTTATATACATGTATACCACTAGGTGGCGCTCAAGTGTATTTAACACTTTCTTATCCAACACTTTAACTTACTCATAACTTAAACTTACACTTAAACATTACTTATTCCATATACATGATAGTATTTCCATGATTAGTTAAATTACTATTTTCTTATCAAACCTTCACAGCAATGAATTATAATTTACATCTTAACAGTAATAATCATAGAAATACTGTGAGGTCCCAGTCTCTATTCAAACCTTTAGGCTCAAGACTCCCCAATTCATATATCCAATATGCTTCTTTTTGTTTTAGTAGAATTTCTGTATCCCCTCCTCTACGTGGGATATCAACTTTATCAATTATTTGAAATTTCAACTGACTTATAGAATGGTTTGCTTTTATAAAGTGGGCAGCTAGGAGGGCTTTTACATTACCAGTTCTAATGTTGCTCTTTTGTTCAATAATTCTCTCCTTAGTGGATCTGGTCGATTCCCCTATATAGACCCCCCCACATGGACATTTAATCATAAATATTATAAAAGTAGTCAAGCATGTATAATAACCTTTTATACTATATTTTTTGCCAGTGTGAGGGTGAAAAAACAAAAATAAACCTAGGTATATCACCACAAAAAACACCGGTTGTTACCCCTGCTTAGTGTGTTCATGTTGCAGTAATATGAATAAAGGGTCAATTTTTTATCACCCTCACACTGGCAAAAAATATAGTATAAAATGTTATTATACATGCTTGACTACTTTTATAATATATATGATTAAATGTCCATGTGGGGGGGTCTATATAGGGGAATCGACCAGATCAGCTAAGGAGAGAATTATTGAACATAAGAGCAACATTAGAACTGGTAACGTAAAAGCCCCCCTAGCTGCCCACTTTATAAAAGCAAACCATTCTATAAGTCAGTTGAAATTTCAAACAATTGATAAAGTTGATATCCCACGTAGAGGAGGGGATAGAGAAATTCTACTAAAACAAAAAGAAGCATATTGGATATATGAATTGGGGAGTCTTGAGCCTAAAGGTTTGAATAGAGACTGGGACCTCACAGTATTTCTATGATTATTACTGTTAAGATGTAAATTATAATTCATTGCTGTGAAGGTTTGATAAGAAAATAGTAATTTAACTAATCATGGAAATACTATCATGTATATGGAATAAGTAATGTTTAAGTGTAAGTTTAAGTTATGAGTAAGTTAAAGTGTTGGATAAGAAAGTGTTAAATACACTTGAGCGCCACCTAGTGGTATACATGTATATAAGTCAATTGTTAGTTTGTATCAGGTATGGCATGAATAAGGGAGACTAATCCCGAAACGTTGCCTTTTTTTACCTCCTTAATAAAAGAATTAATATCTGCTGTCACCTGCCTGCTTTTTTCTTTGAAGACAAATTTACATCAGGAACAAAAACAGTTTATTATCTGCAGTATTCATTTCATCTTGCATTATAATTATTTCTCTTTTGGAGATATCTTCTATAATCAAATAAAGGGCACAGCAATGGGGACCAGGTTCTCCCCAAATTACGCAAATCTGTACATGGGTAAATGGGAACAAGAGTTCCTACAAGGGGGCGGACTTGGGTAGAACTTGGTCTCTTTTAATAGATACATAGATGATATTTTGATCATATGGAAGGGGGAAAGAAACGAACTTGAGGAACATATGAAGTCTATGAATTTGAAAAATAAAGGTTTGCATTTTACTTATACAGCTAGTAAAGAAAAAATGTATTCCTGGATTTAGAAATAAGGGTTACCGAAAATGGTTTAAACACATGTACTCATTTTAAAAATTTTTTGATAGTAACAACTAAATATATATAAAAAGTTGCCATTTACAAAAATGGAAAAATAATATTCCATATGGACAAACATTAAGAATCAGAAAAAATTGTACCAATATTGTGTATTTTGAAACCCAAATAAAAATACTGGAACAAAAATTTAATGAGAGGGGATACAAACATGATATAATACAAAATGCCATTAATAAAGCAAGGGATACAAACAGAGAAGAATTGATATCTGGTAGCAATAGAAGAGAAGAATTTAATGTAGAAAATATAAAATCAAACATAGAAACACCATTTGTAACTACATATAATAGGGACTTCAAACTGATGGAGAGAATATTGATGAAACATTGGAATCTAGTTCAAAGAGATCTAATTATTGGAGAGAAAGTTACGCCTGTACCTAAAATTATGTAAAAATTATATATCGGAAAAACAAAAATTTAAAAAATGTATTGGCCCCAAGTGAATTTAGACAGAGTAGAGAAAGAATTAAAGGAGACAAGGATATGTATGCTCAAAAGCTAAATGGTTTCTTCCCATGTTTGACATGTAAAGCATGCAAACATGGAGTAAAAACTAAAGAATTCATATAATTTCAAACGAAAGAAAAAATTGAGATCAGAGACACCATTAGGTGTACAGATAAAGGCATAATTTACGTAATAGAATGTAGCTGTAAATTTCAATATTTGGGAGAAACTACTAGATCTCTCAAAGATAGAATTAGAGAACATCATTGCTGCATTAGAAAAGGAAATTTAGATACATACATCTACAAAAATTTTAGAGAGGTTCATAATAACAGAGAGAAATGTCTGAAATACTGGGGAGTATGTAAAGTTAAGCCCAACTGGAGGGGAGGGGATTTTTAACAAAAACTGTTACATAAAGAAGCTGAACTCATTTGCAAAATGAAAACCCTGAAACCAAAAGGTCTGAATTCAGAAATTGACCTTAGCCCATTTTTGTGATAAAGCCTATCTCTACTTTTATTAGATTTTTGAAATACATCTCACATAGTTAAAACAACCAAATATACAAGTGGGTATCGCTAATTCCATCACAATGAAATGAATACTCCATGAGGGAAGGGTATATGTAGCTATTAAAATAGGTCTATTTAAAACATGTTCATATACAAAAGTAGGTCAATTGTCCCAATGTATTGATAACTCCCAAAGTTTATTATATGTTGATTCACTTTTGAAGTTAAAATAATATATCACAATATATCGATTATGGTATCATAAATTACCTTCTCAAAATGAATGTTGACATATGATATAGTAAATTCAATAGACATAGATCACATTATCTTAATTTATTTAATCTTATCTTGGGCTTTCATGTTATTGTAACAAAATAAATCTGTTAATATATCACTTTTAGATTTATAATAATGTGAAATATGACACAAATTTGAGAATTATAATCAATGTTTTACATGTACAGATCTCTTACAATGAGAGCTGTAAACTAATACCACCTTCATTTTAGATTAAAAAAAGGAATGTCATAATACCACCTTAATTATAATCCAATGAAAAGCGAGTATTGCATTTAAAAGGAACAAGGATCCCACTCAATTACATCCTTGATAAAGCCCATGGAGTAAAAACTAAAGAATTAATATAATTTCAAACAAAAGAAAAAATGGAAATCAGAGACACCATTAGGTGTACAGATAAAGGCATAATTTACGTAATAGAATGTAGCTGTAAATTTCAATATTTGGGAGAAACTACTGTATATCTCACGAAGATAGAATTAGAGAACATCATTGCTGCATTAGAAAAGGAAATTTAGATACATACATCTACAAACATTTTAGAGAGGTTCATAACAACAGAGAGAAATATGTGAAATACTGGGGAGTATGTAAAGTTAAGCCCAACTGGAGGGGAGGGGATTTTTAGCAAAAACTGTTACATAAAGAAGCTGAACTCATTTGCAAAATGAAAACCCTGAAACCAAAAGCCCTGAAACCAAAAGGTCTGAATTCAGAAATTGACCTTAGCCCCCGTTTTTGTAATAAAGCCTATCTCTACTTTTATGAGATTTTTGAAATACATCTCACATAGTTAAAACAACCAAATATACAAGTGGGTTTTGCTAATTCCATCACAATGAGATGAATACTCTCCATGAGGGAAGGGTATATATAGATATTAAAATAGGTCTATTTAAAACACGTTCATTTACAAAAGTAGGTCAATTTTCCCAATGGTAGAAATGTATTGATAACTCACAAAGTTTATTATATGTTGATTTGCTTTTGAAGTTAAAATAATATATCACAATATATCAATTATGGTATCATAGATTACCTTCTTGCATGAATGTCGACACATGATATAAGAAATTCAATAGACATAGATCACATTAACTTAATTTATTTAATCTTATCTTGGGATTTCATGTTATTGTAACAAAATAAATCTGTCAATATTTCACTTTTAGATTTATAATAATGTGAAATATGTCATAAATTTAAGAATTATAATCAATGTTTTACATGTACAGATCTATTACAATGAGAGATGTAAACTAATACCACCTTAATTTTAGATTATAAAAGAAATGTCATAATACCACCTTAATTATAATCCAGTGAAAAGCGAGTATTGCATTTAAAAGGAACCAGGATCCCACTCAATTACATCCTTGATAAAGCTCATTTGCCAGGGTGAAACGCATCAAAGGCTATGGCTGAGGTGCCTGATTCACCTTAGCTTTTTAATATGAGTACTTGTTGAAGCAGAAGTCACTTTAAGAGTGTATCGAAGAGACAGCAAAGACCGACAAAGAAAGACCAATAGCAGAGCTGTAATTGGGTCATGTGACAAACACAGAACTTTGGTCCTGACTGTGTACTCGCACACCGCAAGGAAAACAGACGCCAGAACCGGAGGGTGATACGAGCCACAAGGAGCAGTGAGAAGCAACCTTCCAGGAATAAGGTAATAATCCAGGTGGTGAGTGCGGTCGATGTTAGACCCACAAGCTTATTAATAGTTCTTGCCACAGTCGTCATTACTACAGTGATTGTTTAACAAAGGAACTGCAAATGATACATCTTGGAAATACATGCTACAATATAGCAAAAGTATACGCCACTAATGTTGCAATACTCTTAAAGACTGTTAGAAAGTTCAAGCATCTACTTAAAATGTTTAAAGAAACAAGGAAACCAAGGACTTTTTTAGTTTTTAGACATTTAAAGGTGGTTATTATTAATTTTAATAGCTCTTAAAGGGAGACGTCCCTAGTAAGAATATTTGAAAATTGGTTTATATTGTTAAGCATTTAGGAACACTAGGTATTAAAATGTAATCTATTTTATTATAGTTTGGCTATATTTGTGTTATATTGTAATCACAATATTACACACACTTTTTAATGTACATTTTTATGCACAATTTTATGCACACGTTTGAAATACAGAGTTTATGATTTTCTAAGGATTTGAACAGCTATATGAGGATAAGTTAGTTTACACGTTGTGTTATCATATTGGACCTTTTTTCATTCTCATTATAGAGGAACCCACTTATCATATTTTTCAATTGTTTAGTTAATATAAAAATAGTGGCTAACCCGAAATCTTCTCTATTGAAGATATAATAGATACTAACCCTCAGCATATATTCAAAACTCTTAATAGTGGTTAAATTTTGACTTCATTATATAGTTGGTACTAAAGTGGCCTACACACCCCTAGCGCACCTTGATCTTTGTCTTTCCATATTTTTGTAGTCCCTGGAAAAAGCTGAATTAGAAATTCACAGACAAAGGGTACATTGCAACCTGAATCTGGCTCTTTGTGCCACTGGACATTTTTTGAAAATCCTCAAAATAACTCAACACACAGCCATTAATGTCTAAACCATTGGCAACAAAAGCGAGTACACTCCTAAGTGAAAATGTCTAAATTGGGCCCAAAGTGTTAATATTTTGTGTGGCTACCATTATTTTCCAGCACTGCCTTAACCCTCTTGGACATGGAGTTCATCAGAGCTTCACAGGTTGCCAGTGGAGTCCTCTTACACTCTTCCATGACGACATCACAGAACTGGTGGATGTTAAAGACCTTGCGCTCCCGCACCTTCCGTTTGAGGATGCCCCACAGATGCTCAATAGGGTGTAGGTCTGGAGACATGCTTGGCCAGTCCATCACATTTACCCTCAGCTTCTTTAGCAAGGCAGTGGTCGTCTTGGAGGTGTGTTTGGGGTTGTTATCATGTTGGAATACTGCCCTGGGGCCCAGGGGAGGGGATCATGCTCTTCTTCAGTATGTCACAGTACATGTTGGCATTCATGGTTCCCTCAATGAACTGTAGCTCCCCAGTGCTGGCAGCACTCATGCAGGCCCAGACCATGACACTCCCACCACAATGCTTGACTGTAGGCAGAACACACTTGTCTTTGTACTCCTCACCTGGTTGCTGCCACACACACTTGACACAATCTGAACCAAATAAGTTTATCTTGGTCTCATCGGACCACAGGACATGTCCTTAGTCTACTTGTCTTCAGCAAACTGTTTGCAGGCTTTCTTGTGCATCATCTTTAGAAGAGGCTTCTTTCTGGGATGACAGCCATGCAGACCAATTTGATGCAGTATGTGGCATATGGTCTGAGCACTGACAGGCTGACCCCCCACCCCTTCAACCTTTGCAGCAATGCTGGCAGTACTCATATGTCTATATCCCAAAGACAACCTCTAGATATGACGCAGAGCACGTGCACCCAACTGCTTTGGTCGACTATGGCGAGGCCTGTTCTGAGTGGAACCTGTCCTGTGAAACCACTGTATGGTCTTGCCCACCGTGCTGCAGCTCAGTTTCAGGGTCTTGGCAATCTTCTTATAGCCTAGGCCATCTTTATGTAGAGCAACAATTCTTTTTTTCAGATCCTCAGAGAGTTCTTTGCCATGAGATGCCATGTTGAACTTCCAGTGACCAGTATGAGAGAGTGTGAGAGTGATAACACCAAATTTAACACACCTGCTCCATATTCACACCTGTGACCTTGTAACACTAACAAGTCATATGACACCGGGGAGGGAAAATGGATAATTGGGCCCAATTTGGGTGAGTGTACTCACTTTTTTTTGCCAACGGTTTAGACATTAATGGCTGTGTGTTGAGTTATTTTGAGGGGACAGCAAATTTACACTGTTATACAGGCTGTACACTCACTACTTTACATTGTAGCAAAGTGTCATTTCTTCAGTGTTGTCACATGAAAAGATAAAATAAAATATTTACAAAAATGTGAGGGGTGTACTCACTTTTGTGGGATAATATATATTATTTGAAGTTTTGCAAATATAATTATAAGGACTAGTAAATTAATGTTAATGAGTGAAGAGATAAATTAGTTTGATAAAACAGAGGAATCCCTTATGAAAGTTTTTAATTTTGACTTGAGGCTAAGGCTAAGGCTTAAAGGGACACTCAAGTCAAAATGAAAAACTTTCATGATTCAGATAGAGCATGGATTTTAAACAACTTTTCAATTTACTTCCATTAACAAAATGTGCACAGTCTTTTTATATTTACACTTTTTGAGTCACCAGCTCCTACTGAGCATGTGCAACAATTCACAGACTATACGTATATGCATTTGTGATTGGTTGATGGCTGTCACATGATGCAGGAGGAGTGCAAATAGACATAACTTGTCTTTGTCAGAAAAAAATCTACTACTCAAAGTGCTACGAGGCAGGGAAATATTGCAAGGGATCCACCTCTATTTTGAGGGACCCTGTCGAAATATTCCAAGCTTCCGACATAGCTGCTTACAGACGGCAACGATGAGAGGCATTTACTATACATGTCATTGGTCGGCAATGCTGGCTATAGATAACACCCAGCATCGCCGCCCATATTAATGATGTATAGTAAACGATCCCTTGGAATATAACTGCAGTGGGCCTAACCACCAATCCTAATACCCCTAAACCAAAGTACCCCACGATCGCAAAACTAGCACTACACTAATAAATATCTAAATTGTCACATACCCACTGCAAGTACCTTTTCTGTTAACCCTTATACCACCAATTACTCACTGCAAGTACCTATTCTATTAACCCCTATACCGCCATATACCCACTGCAATTAACTATCCTATTAACCCCTATACTGCCTCATATCCAGCATAATGTGCCTGTCCTGTTAACCCCAATACCACAACATACCCACTACAAATACCTATCTTATTAACCCCTAAACTGTCACTAGCCCACCGCAGGTACCCAACACTATTAACCCCTAAACCGCCTCTAGACCACCGCAATTACCCTAAACCACCACAACCTCCAACGCAAGCTAACCCTATTCTTTCTAACACCTACCACCCCCTCTAAACTATGTCCCCTAAGTTACATAAAAATAAAAAAATCTAAGTTACTGGGGGGGGGGGGTTACTGGTATTGTAGGGGGGTCCTGTGAAAAAAAATTGTAAAAGCGCTGTATTGACTTTAGGGCAATAAACTACAAAAGGCCTTTTTAACAGCTTTTGTAATTTATTTTTAGTATTAGGGTTTTTTTGTTTTGGGTGTGTATTTTAATGGGGCATGTAGGTTAGTGTTAGTTTTAATGGTTGTTTTTTTTATTTTGGATATTGTGTTTTATTATTTTTTGTAACTTAGATTGTTTTTATTTTATTGTAACTTAGTTTTTTTTTATTTTCATGTAACTTATGGGGGTTAGTTTAGAGGGGGAGGTTAGGTGTTAGGTAGTGTAGGGTTAGTTTACATATGGAGGTGGAGGTTTAGGCCTTAATCTCCTAAACACCCATAGCTGTATGGTAGTTGATGTTTAGCATTTAGTAGGCCTTAATCACCTAACCACCCCCCATACATGTATGGGGTTGATTAGATGATTATTGATGTTTAGCATTTAGTAGACCTTAATCACCTAACCTGGAGTTTGATTAGGTGATTAGGTTAGGGCAGCTTAGGGGTTAATAGTGTATTTTAGCATTTATCTACAATTTTTAAATTAATATGCATTATTATTTATGAATTGACTCCTAGTAGTGAGTGCTTTTTCTAAACACATTCCAGTGCCTGACCTGCTAGTGTCAAGTTTTCTATGTTTTGTAATTATTATTTTACTAGTTTCTTACATAAAAATAATATTTTAAGGATTATTTATATTTTCTTATCCCTGGAATTCCTCAATACTAAATACAGATAAGTGCTAATAAACAGCCAGATTACGAGTTTTGCGTTATGAGTGGCTCGCTAATAACTTGCAAGTTATTGTCACCGCTCACCTTTAATAGCGGTGCTATTACAGGTTTGCAAAAACCCGGCGTTTGCGGGCGATATGGCTGTTCCAATCAGCCAATAGAATGCAAGCTCAATCCTATTGGCTGTTTGGATCAGCCAATAGGATTAAAGCTCAATCCTATTGGCTGATTGCATCAGCTAATAGGATTTTTTACCCTTTAATTCCGATTGGCTGATAGAATTCTATCAGCCAATCAGAATTCAAGAGACGCCATCTTAGATGACGTCCCTTAAAGGGAACCTTCAGTGTATGGCTGGGACCGTATGAAGAGGATGCTCCACACCGGATGTCTTGAAGATGGACCTGCTCCATGCCGGAAGGATGAAGATAGAAGATGCCGTCTGGATGAAGACTTCTGCTCGTCTGCATGATGACATCTTGCCGCTTGAATGAAGACTTTTCCCGGCTTCGTTGAGTACTTCTTGCCACTTGGATGAAGACTTCTCCCGGCTGGATAAGGATGGATGTCCAGTCTTCAAAAACTGTAAGTGGATCTTCGGGGGTTAGTGTTAGGTTTTTTAAGGGTTTATTGGGTGGGTTTTATTTTTAGCTTAGGGTTTTGGGCAATGTAAAAGAGCTAAATTCCCTTTTAAGGGCAATGCCCATCCAAATGCCCTTTTCAGGGCAATGGGGAGCTTAGGTTTATTTAGATAGGATTTTTTTGGGGGGATTGGTTGTGAGGGTGGTGGATTTTACTGTTGGGGGGGTGTTTGTATGTTTTTTATACAGGTAAAAGAGCTGATTTCTTTGGGGCAATGCCCCGCAAAAGGCCCTTTTAAGGGCTATTGGCAGTTTAGTGTAGGCTAGGGGTTTTATTATTTTGATAGGGCTATTAGATTAGGTGTAATTAGTTTAAATATTTGATAATTTATTTTTTATTTTGAGTAACTTAGTGTTTTTATTTTTGTAATTTAGTTAATTGTATTTCATTAATGTAATTTATTTCATTTTAGTGTAATGTTAGGTTTAACTGTAAGACAGGTTAGGTTTTATTTCACAAGTAAATGTGTATTTATTTTTACTAGGTAGTTAGTAAATAGTTAATAACTACTTACTAACTAATCAACCTAGTTAAAATAAATACAAACTTACCTGTGAAATAAAAATAAAACATAAGCTAGATACAATATAACTATTAGTTATATTGCAGCTAGCTTAGGTTTTATTTTACAGGTAAGTATTTAATTAGTTTTAAATAGGAATAATTTAGGTATTAATTGTAATTTTTATTTAGAATTATTTTAATTAGGTTAAAGTTAGTGGGTGTTAGGGTTAGGTTTACGTTAGGGTTAGACTTAGGGTTAGGGGTTAATAACTTTAGTATAGTGCAGCGACATTGGGGGCAGCAGATTAGGGGTCAATAACAGTAATGTAGGTTGCAGTGATGTTAGGGACAGCAGATTAGGGGTTAATAAGTGTATGTAGGTGGCAACGACATTGGGGCAGCAGATTAGGGGTTAATAATATTTAACTAGTGTTTGCGATGCGGGAGGGCCTCAGTTTAGGGGTTAATAGGTAGTTTATGGGTGTTAGTGTACTTTGTAACACTTTAGTTATGAGTTTTATGGTACAGCTTTGTAGCGTAAAACTCATAACTACAGACTTTCAGGTGGCGGTACAGATCTTGTAGTTATAGGCTGTACCGCTCACTTTTTGGCTGGACAGGCAAACTTGTAATACCAGCGCTATGGAAGTCCCATTGAAAAAGGACTTTTTGAAAGGCGCGGTAGTTACGTTGCGTGACGGCCAAAAAGGTGTGTGGTACAGCTA
Source organism: Bombina bombina (assembly GCF_027579735.1). Lineage (NCBI taxonomy): Eukaryota > Metazoa > Chordata > Amphibia > Anura > Bombinatoridae > Bombina > Bombina bombina. The sequence goes on along the minus strand of NC_069503.1, from coordinate 185,199,187 downwards.
TACCTACAACACCTGTAATACCAACGGTAGTGAAAAAGAGCCATAACGCTGCTTTTTCACTCATATCGCACAGCTCGTAATCTAGCTGAAAGTCTTTCTTGGGGGAGTTTTTTTTATCCTCTTTTTTTTTTTTTTCTAAAAATCACAGTATAAATGAAGTATGTGAGTTACTTCCATATATTATTATGTAATATATTGATTCACTCTGAGTTTTCTTCTAAGTACGAATGTTTGCTTGAATTAAAATGCTGATGTTCTAAACAGAAGCAGCAGCCTGGCTTGTTTTTATTACCAAATGTATCCTGAGGTTAGAAAGAAAGACAAACTTTGGTATTAACTGGATAATGAACTTGAGCGTCATTTGTTCATCCTTCAGTTTATTGTTATTCTTTAGAGATCACTAACATATGCATATGCTATTACAATCTTTTCTTCTCCTTGATCAATAGCCATAAGATGTACCACTTAAAGGGATTGATTATTTTAAGTGCTGCCATTTTTGTATTTATTGGCTTGAGTGCATCTTGGTAGACTCATTGTTTAAATTTAGGTAGGACAGATTGATGCAGCCATAATTACCTGCAGGTGTCTGTCTGGCACAGTTTAGGGAGTTAGGGACTTCAATACAAATGCCAAAGACAGATGTTATGATGAAGGAATGAAAATAAAGACACACATTTATATCAAAGGTCCAAGGATAATAATAATGTAGAGATTCACTTGAATGCCAGACTACAAAAATCAAGTCTAAAATATAAAGCACTGCATTCCTAATTCTTAAAGAAGCATTCTTACAATATACTTCTGATTTGCAAAAAAAGATTTAGCATATAATAGTTCTCATGAACATGTCCCATCATGGAAACATCCGTAGGCCATGTGATGAGCATTCTCATGACATCACTGCTGCATAGAGCATGCGCACGTGTAAACTGCACATGCAAGTAGACTACTGCAGTATCTAGCTGGGTGAATTGCACAATAAAAGATATAGCAAAATCAGTTATATCTTTTAAAAAAGCGATTACAGGCATGCTTGTTATCAAATTTGAAATATAATTCAGATTTGACTTTTAAGTCCATTTAAGGTAAACAATATATTTATCTCATATATTTTACTTACTATGAGCATTTTGAGGAAGTTGAAAAATAAAATGTTTCTTGCTTTCTTTATCTGTTTATCTAGCATAAAGCAAAGCTCTCTCCTTTCCTCTGAACTCTCTGCCCCATCTGGGAATAACTCTAGCTTGTCATACATTTAAGTAAGGCTTTTACTGTACATTCTAAATTGGTTATTTTTTTTACCAATAAAAGAAAAATACCAGGGAACAAATGGAGCACAATAGTTCTATACAATGGTGCAAATTCAAGCTGCACTGTTTTTTTTTATCCTTCCTAAGGTTCTTAGTTTATAGGGACATTGGGCTTTAATATGAACTGCAAGCATTTTAATATTTTACTATTCTGCATTTAAAAGGATAGAAAGGTCAAAATTAAAATGTGTATTTGTGAATTACAATTCTGAAAAGAAAAATGTTTGCAATATACTTTCAAAAAATGCTTCCAGCAAAAGTCATTACGGTTTTTCAGAGGAATATGCACATATGCTTTGAGTGCTCTGTGCACCAGCATTCAAACATCACACCTTCTCAGAGAGCTGGCAGTGGTATGTATTACTTCTGTAAAGACTTAAAGGGATATGAAACCCAAATAGTTTCTTTCATGTTTCAGATAGAGAAATGCAATTTTAAGCAACGTTCTATTATCAATTTTTCTTCGTTCTCATGGTATAATTATTTGAAAAGCAGGAGCCTGCCCATTTTTGGTTCAGCACCTGGGTAGAGCTTGCTGATTAGTGGCTAAATGTATTACCCTGCTGCCCTCACCTTACAGAGGAGTGTCTCACACAAAGGCCTCCCGGCTGTCTCTTTTTAAGTGAGACAATCCCTAATTCTGAGCTCTGTCACATTGTCCTTGTGAGATAGCCATATGTCCCTATTTGCATTAGAGCTGTCCATAGACCACCTAGATATACCCACAAACTTCACAGACATGCCCACTTACTACCCAGATACCTATACCCACTGTACACCTGTGATCCTTCCAACACTGCACCCCCCTCAATCTCCAGAGTCTGTAATGCCAAGCTTCATGCTAGGAAGAATGCGCACAGTAAAACGTTTACATTGCTTTACTCAAAACTCACTGATCCAAAAGGAAAGCAACCCCAGCATGTGAGAAGCATTCCTCACAAGCAGTGACATTGTGTGATGCACTGTCTGTGTCAGGTGATGGGAGCAAGTGCTGAATACCAGGTGGTGTCACAGCATTCCTTACAAGCAGTGACATTGTGTGATGCACTGTCTGTGTCAGGTGATGGGAGCAAGTGCTGAATACCAGGTGGTGTCACAGGATTCCTCACAAGCAGTGACATTGTGTGATGCACTGTCTGTGTCAGGTGATGGGAGCAAGTGCTGAATACCAGGTGGTGTCACAGCATTCCTCACAAGCAGTGACATTGTGTGATGCACTGTCTGTGTCAGGTGATGGGAGCAAGTGCTGAATACCAGGTGGTGTCACAGCATTCCTTACAAGCAGTGACATTGTGTGATGCACTGTCTGTGTCAGGTGATGGGAGCAAGTGCTGAATACCAGGTGGTGTCACAGCATTCCTCACAAGCAGTGACATTGTGTGATGCACTGTCTGTGTCAGGTGATGGGAGCAAGTGCTGAATACCAGGTGGTGTCACAGGATTCCTTACAAGCAGTGACATTGTGTGATGCACTGTCTGTGTCAGGTGATGGGAGCAAGTGCTGAATACCAGGTGGTGTCACAGCATTCCTCACAAGCAGTGACATTGTGTGATGCACTGTCTGTGTCAGGTGATGGGAGCAAGTGCTGAATACCAGGTGATGTCACAGCATTCCTCACAAGCAGTGACATTGTGTGATGCACTGTCTGTGTCAGGTGATGGGAGCAAGTGCTGAATACCAGGTGGTGTCACAGCATTCCTCACAAGCACTGACTTTGTGTGATGCACTGTCTGTGTCAGGTGATGGGAGCAAGTGCTGAATACCAGGTGGTGTCACAGCATTCCTCACAAGCAGTGACATTGTGTGATGCACTGTCTGTGTCAGGTGATGGGAGCAAGTGCTGAATACCAGGAGGTGTCACAGCATTCCTCACAAGCAGTGACATTGTGTGATGCACTGTCGGTGTCAGGTGATGGGAGCAAGTGCTGAATACCAGGTGGTGTCCGAGCATTCCTCACAAGCACTGACATTGTGTGATGCACTGTCTGTGTCAGGTGATGGGAGCAAGTGCTGAATACCAGGTGGTGTCACAGCATTCCTCACAAGCAGTGACATTGTGTGATGCACTGTCTGTGTCAGGTGATGGGAGCAAGTGCTGAATACCAGGTGGTGTCACAGGATTCCTCACAAGTAGTGACATTGTGTGATGCACTGTCTGTGTCAGGTGATGGGAGCAAGTGCTGAATACCAGGTGGTGTCACAGCATTCCTCACAAGCAGTGACATTGTGTGATGCACTGTCTGTGTCAGGTAATGGGAGCAAGTGCTGAATACCAGGTGGTGTCCGAGAATTCCTCACAAGCAGTGACATTGTGTGATGCACTGTCTGTGTCAGGTGATGGAGCGAGTGCTGAATACCAGTTGGTGTCACATCAGCTTTCCTCACAAGCAGTGACATTGTGTGTATGCATCCTGTCTGTGTCAGGTGATTCTAGGAAGTGCTGAATACCAGTGGTGTCACAGCATTCCTCACAAGCATGACATTTGTGTGATGCACTGATCTATGTTGTCAGGTGATGGGAGCAAGTGCTGAATAACCAGTTGTGTCACAGATCCTCACTAAGCAGTGACATTGTTGATGTCACTGTCTGTGTCAGGTGATGGGAGCAAGTGGCTGAATACCCAGGCTTGGTGTCACAGCAATCCTCACACGCACTGACATTGTGTGATGCACTGTCTGTGTCAGGTGATGGGAGCAAGTGCTGAATACCAGGTGGTGTCACAGCATTCCTCACAAGCAGTGACATTGTGTGATGCACTGTCTGTGTCAGGTGATGGGAGCAAGTGCTGAATACCAGGTGGTGTCACAGCATTCCTCACAAGCAGTGACATTGTGTGATGCACTGTCTGTGTCAGGTGATGGGAGCAAGTGCTGAATACCAGGTGGTGTCACAGAATTCCTCACAAGCAGTGACATTGTGTGATGCACTGTCTGTGTCAGGTGATGGGAGCAAGTGCTGAATACCAGGTGGTGTCACAGATTCTCACAAGCAGTGACATTGTGTGATGCACTGTCTGTGTCAGGTGATGGGAGCAAGTGCTGAATACCAGGTGGTGTCACAGCATTCCTCACAAGCAGTGACATTGTGTGATGCACTGTCTGTGTCAGGTGATGGAGCAAGTGCTGAATACCAGGTGGTGTCACAGGCATTCCTCACAAGCAGTGACATTGTGTGATGCACTGTCTGTGTCAGGTGATGGGAGCAAGTGCTGAATACCAGGTGGTGTCACAGCATTCCTCACAAGCAGTGACATTGTGTGATGCACTGTCTGTGTCAGGTGATGGGAGCAAGTGCTGAATACCAGGTGGTGTCACAGCATTCCTCACAAGCAGTGACATTGTGTGATGCACTGTCTGTGTCAGGTGATGGGAGCAAGTGCTGAATACCAGGTGGTGTCACAGCATTCCTCACAAGCAGTGACATTGTGTGATGCACTGTCTGTGTCAGGTGATGGGAGCAAGTGCTGAATACCAGGTGGTGTCACAGCATTCCTCACAAGCAGTGACATTGTGTGATGCACTGTCTGTGTCAGGTGATGGGAGCAAGTGCTGAATACCAGGTGGTGTCACAGCATTCCTCACAAGCAGTGACATTGTGTGATGCACTGTCTGTGTCAGGTGATGGGAGCAAGTGCTGAATACCAGGTGGTGTCACAGCATTCCTCACAAGCAGTGACATTGTGTGATGCACTGTCTGTGTCAGGTGATGGGAGCAAGTGCTGAATACCAGGTGGTGTCACAGCATTCCTCACAAGCAGTGACATTGTGTGATGCACTGTCTGTGTCAGGTGATGGGAGCAAGTGCTGAATACCAGGTGGTGTCACAGCATTCCTCACAAGCAGTGACATTGTGTGATGCACTGTCTGTGTCAGGTGATGGGAGCAAGTGCTGAATACCAGGTGGTGTCACAGCATTCCTCACAAGCAGTGACATTGTGTGATGCACTGTCTGTGTCAGGTGATGGGAGCAAGTGCTGAATACCAGGTGGTGTCACAGCATTCCTCACAAGCAGTGACATTGTGTGATGCACTGTCTGTGTCAGGTGATGGGAGCAAGTGCTGAATACCAGGTGGTGTCACAGCATTCCTCACAAGCAGTGACATTGTGTGATGCACTGTCTGTGTCAGGTGATGGGAGCAAGTGCTGAATACCAGGTGGTGTCACAGCATTCCTCACAAGCAGTGACATTGTGTGATGCACTGTCTGTGTCAGGTGATGGGAGCAAGTGCTGAATACCAGGTGGTGTCACAGCATTCCTCACAAGCAGTGACATTGTGTGATGCACTGTCTGTGTCAGGTGATGGGAGCAAGTGCTGAATACCAGGTGGTGTCACAGCATTCCTCACAAGCAGTGACATTGTGTGATGCACTGTCTGTGTCAGGTGATGGGAGCAAGTGCTGAATACCAGGTGGTGTCACAGCATTCCTCACAAGCAGTGACATTGTGTGATGCACTGTCTGTGTCAGGTGATGGGAGCAAGTGCTGAATACCAGGTGGTGTCACAGCATTCCTCACAAGCAGTGACATTGTGTGATGCACTGTCTGTGTCAGGTGATGGGAGCAAGTGCTGAATACCAGGTGGTGTCACAGCATTCCTCACAAGCAGTGACATTGTGTGATGCACTGTCTGTGTCAGGTGATGGGAGCAAGTGCTGAATACCAGGTGGTGTCACAGCATTCCTCACAAGCAGTGACATTGTGTGATGCACTGTCTGTGTCAGGTGATGGGAGCAAGTGCTGAATACCAGGTGGTGTCACAGCATTCCTCACAAGCAGTGACATTGTGTGATGCACTGTCTGTGTCAGGTGATGGGAGCAAGTGCTGAATACCAGGTGGTGTCCGAGCATTCCTCACAAGCACTGACATTGTGTGATGCACTGTCTGTGTCAGGTGATGGGAGCAAGTGCTGAATACCAGGTGGTGTCACAGCCATTCCTCACAAGCAGTGACATTGTGTGATGCACTGTCTGTGTCAGGTGATGGAGCAAGTGCTGAATACCAGGTGGTGTCACAGGCATTCCTCACAAGCACTGACATTGTGTGATGCACTGTCTGTGGTCAGGTGATGGGAGCTAGTGCTGAATACCCAGGTGGTGTCACAGCATTCCTCACAAGTCAGTGACATTGTGGTGATGCATCTGTCTGGTGTCAGGTGATGGAGCAAGTGCTGATTATCAGGTGTGTCGAGCACTTCCTCACAAGCACTGACAATGGTGTGATGCACTTGTCAGGAGATTGGAGCAAGGTGCTGATTCCAGGTGTGTCACAGCAGCACTGACATTGTGTGATGCACTGTCCTGGTGTCAGGTGGATTTGGGAGCAAGTGCTGAATACCAGGTGGTGTCACAGGCATTCCTCACAAGCACTGACATTGTGTGATGCACTGTCTGGTGTCAGGTGGGATGGGGGAGCAAGTGCTGAATACCAGGTGGTGTCACAGCATTCCTCACAAGCAGTGACATTGTGTGATGCATTGTCTGTGTCAGGTGATGGGAGCAAGTGCTGAATACCAGGTGGTGTCACAGCATTCCTCACAAGCAGTGACATTGTGTGATGCACTGTCTGTGTCAGGTGATGGGAGCAAGTGCTGAATACCAGGTGGTGTCACAGCATTCCTCACAAGCAGTGACATTGTGTGATGCACTGTCTGTGTCAGGTGATGGGAGCAAGTGCTGAATACCAGGTGGTGTCACAGCATTCCTCACAAGCAGTGACATTGTGTGATGCACTGTCTGTGTCAGGTGATGGGAGCAAGTGCTGAATACCAGGTGGTGTCACAGCATTCCTCACAAGCAGTGACATTGTGTGATGCACTGTCTGTGTCAGGTGATGGGAGCAAGTGCTGAATACCAGGTGGTGTCACAGCATTCCTCACAAGCAGTGACATTGTGTGATGCACTGTCTGTGTCAGGTGATGGGAGCAAGTGCTGAATACCAGGTGGTGTCACAGCATTCCTCACAAGCAGTGACATTGTGTGATGCACTGTCTGTGTCAGGTGATGGGAGCAAGTGCTGAATACCAGGTGGTGTCACAGCATTCCTCACAAGCAGTGACATTGTGTGATGCACTGTCTGTGTCAGGTGATGGGAGCAAGTGCTGAATACCAGGTGGTGTCACAGCATTCCTCACAAGCAGTGACATTGTGTGATGCACTGTCTGTGTCAGGTGATGGGAGCAAGTGCTGAATACCAGGTGGTGTCACAGCATTCCTCACAAGCAGTGACATTGTGTGATGCACTGTCTGTGTCAGGTGATGGGAGCAAGTGCTGAATACCAGGTGGTGTCACAGCATTCCTCACAAGCAGTGACATTGTGTGATGCACTGTCTGTGTCAGGTGATGGGAGCAAGTGCTGAATACCAGGTGGTGTCACAGCATTCCTCACAAGCAGTGACATTGTGTGATGCACTGTCTGTGTCAGGTGATGGGAGCAAGTGCTGAATACCAGGTGGTGTCACAGCATTCCTCACAAGCAGTGACATTGTGTGATGCACTGTCTGTGTCAGGTGATGGGAGCAAGTGCTGAATACCAGGTGGTGTCACAGCATTCCTCACAAGCAGTGACATTGTGTGATGCACTGTCTGTGTCAGGTGATGGGAGCGAGTGCTGAATACCAGGTGGTGTCACAGCATTCCTCACAAGCAGTGACATTGTGTGATGCACTGTCTGTGTCAGGTGATGGGAGCAAGTGCTGAATACCAGGTGGTGTCACAGCATTCCTCACAAGCAGTGACATTGTGTGATGCACTGTCGGTGTCAGGTGATGGGAGCAAGTGCTGAATACCAGGTGGTGTCCCGAGCATTCCTCACAAGCACTGACATTGTGTGATGCACTGTCTGTGTCAGGTGATGGGAGCAAGTGCTGAATACCAGGTGGTGTCACAGCATTCCTCACAAGCAGTGACATTGTGTGATGCACTGTCTGTGTCAGGTGATGGGAGCAAGTGCTGAATACCAGGTGGTGTCACAGCATTCCTCACAAGCAGTGACATTGTGTGATGCACTGTCTGTGTCAGGTGATGGGAGCAAGTGCTGAATACCAGGTGGTGTCCGAGCATTCCTCACAAGCAGTGACATTGTGTGATGCACTGTCTGTGTCAGGTGATGGGAGCAAGTGCTGAATACCAGGTGGTGTCACAGCATTCCTCACAAGCAGTGACATTGTGTGATGCACTGTCTGTGTCAGGTGATGGGAGCAAGTGCTGAATACCAGGTGGTGTCACAGGATTCCTCACAAGCAGTGACATTGTGTGATGCACTGTCTGTGTCAGGTGATGGGAGCAAGTGCTGAATACCAGGTGGTGTCACAGCATTCCTCACAAGCAGTGACATTGTGTGATGCACTGTCTGTGTCAGGTGATGGGAGCAAGTGCTGAATACCAGGTGATGTCACAGCATTCCTCACAAGCAGTGACATTGTGTGATGCACTGTCTGTGTCAGGTGATGGGAGCAAGTGCTGAATACCAGGTGGTGTCACAGCATTCCTCACAAGCAGTGACATTGTGTGATGCACTGTCTGTGTCAGGTGATGGGAGCAAGTGCTGAATACCAGGTGGTGTCACAGCATTCCTCACAAGCAGTGACATTGTGTGATGCACTGTCTGTGTCAGGTGATGGCGAGCAAGTGCTGAATACCAGGTGGTGTCACAGCATTCCTCACAAGCAGTGACATTGTGTGATGCACTGTCTGTGTCAGGTGATGGGAGCAAGTGCTGAATACCAGGTGGTGTCACAGCATTCCTCACAAGCAGTGACATTGTGTGATGCACTGTCTGTGTCAGGTGATGGGAGCAAGTGCTGAATACCAGGTGGTGTCACAGCATTCCTCACAAGCAGTGACATTGTGTGATGCACTGTCTGTGTCAGGTGATGGGAGCAAGTGCTGAATACCAGGTGGTGTCACAGCATTCCTCACAAGCAGTGACATTGTGTGATGCACTGTCTGTGTCAGGTGATGGGAGCAAGTGCTGAATACCAGGTGGTGTCACAGCATTCCTCACAAGCAGCTGACATTGTGTGATGCACTGTCTGTGACAGGTGATGGGAGCAAGTGCTGAATACCAGGTGGTGTCACAGCATTCCTTCACAAGCAGTGACATTGTGTGATGCACTGTCTGTGTCAGGTGATGGGAGCAAGTGCTGAATACCAGGTGGTGTCACAGCATTCCTCACAAGCAGCTGACATTGTGTGATGCACTGTCTGTGTCAGGTGATGGGAGCAAGTGCTGAATACCAGGTGGTGTCACGAGCATTCCTCACAAGCACTGACATTGTGTGATGCACTGTCTGTGTCAGGTGATGGGAGCAAGTGCTGAATACCAGGTGGTGTCACAGCATTCCTCACAAGCAGTGACATTGTGTGATGCACTGTCTGTGTCAGGTGATGGGAGCAAGTGCTGAATACCAGGTGGTGTCACAGCATTCCTCACAAGCAGTGACATTGTGTGATGCACTGTCTGTGTCAGGTGATGGGAGCAAGTGCTGAATACCAGGTGGTGTCACAGCATTCCTCACAAGCAGTGACATTGTGTGATGCACTGTCTGTGTCAGGTGATGGGAGCAAGTGCTGAATACCAGGTGGTGTCACAGCATTCCTCACAAGCAGTGACATTGTGTGATGCACTGTCTGTGTCAGGTGATGGGAGCAAGTGCTGAATACCAGGTGGTGTCACAGCATTCCTCACAAGCAGTGACATTGTGTGATGCACTGTCTGTGTCAGGTGATGGGAGCAAGTGCTGAATACCAGGTGGTGTCACAGCATTCCTCACAAGCAGTGACATTGTGTGATGCACTGTCTGTGTCAGGTGATGGGAGCAAGTGCTGAATACCAGGTGGTGTCACAGGCATTCCTCACAAGCAGTGACATTGTGTGATGCACTGTCTGTGTCAGGTGATGGGAGCAAGTGCTGAATACCAGGTGGTGTCACAGCATTCCTCACAAGCAGTGACATTGTGTGATGCACTGTCTGTGTCAGGTGATGGGAGCAAGTGCTGAATACCAGGTGGTGTCACAGCATTCCTCACAAGCAGTGACATTGTGTGATGCACTGTCTGTGTCAGGTGATGGGAGCAAGTGCTGAATACCAGGTGGTGTCACAGCATTCCTCACAAGCAGTGACATTGTGTGATGCACTGTCTGTGTCAGGTGATGGGAGCAAGTGCTGAATACCAGGTGGTGTCACAGCATTCCTCACAAGCAGTGACATTGTGTGATGCACTGTCTGTGTCAGGTGATGGGAGCAAGTGCTGAATACCAGGTGGTGTCACAGGCATTCCTCACAAGCACTGACATTGTGTGATGCACTGTCTGTGTCAGGTGATGGGAGCAAGTGCTGAATACCAGGTGGTGTCACAGCATTCCTCACAAGCAGTGACATTGTGTGATGCACTGTCTGTGTCAGGTGATGGGAGCAAGTGCTGAATACCAGGTGGTGTCACAGCATTCCTCACAAGCAGTGACATTGTGTGATGCACTGTCTGTGTCAGGTGATGGGAGCAAGTGCTGAATACCAGGTGGTGTCACAGCATTCCTCACAAGCAGTGACATTGTGTGATGCACTGTCTGTGTCAGGTGATGGGAGCAAGTGCTGAATACCAGGTGGTGTCACAGCGATTCCTCACAAGCAGTGACATTGTGTGATGCACTGTCTGTGTCAGGTGATGGGAGCAAGTGCTGAATACCAGGTGGTGTCACAGCATTCCTCACAAGCAGCTGACATTGTGTGATGCACTGTCTGTGTCAGGTGATGGGAGCAAGTGCTGAATACCAGGTGGTGTCACAGCATTCCTCACAAGCAGTGACATTGTGTGATGCACTGTCTGTGTCAGGTGATGGGAGCAAGTGCTGAATACCAGGTGGTGTCACAGCATTCCTCACAAGCAGTGACATTGTGTGATGCACTGTCTGTGTCAGGTGATGGGAGCAAGTGCTGAATACCAGGTGGTGTCACAGCATTCCTCACAAGCAGTGACATTGTGTGATGCACTGTCTGTGTCAGGTGATGGGAGCAAGTGCTGAATACGAGGTCGTGTCACAGCATTCCTCACAAGCAGTGACAATTGTGTGATGCACTGTCTGTGTCAGGTGATGGGAGCAAGTGCTGAATACCAGGTGGTGTCACAGCATTCCTCACAAGCAGTGGACATTGTGTGATGCACTGTCTGTGTCAGGTGATGGGAGCAAGTGCTGAATACCAGGTGGTGTCACAGCATTCCTCACAAGCAGTGACATTGTGTGATGCATTGTCTGTGTCAGGTGATGGGAGCAAGTGCTGAATACCAGGTGGTGTCACAGCATTCCTCACAAGCAGTGACATTGTGTGATGCACTGTCTGTGTCAGGTGATGGGAGCGAGTGCTGAATACCAGGTGGTGTCACAGCATTCCTCACAAGCAGTGACATTGTGGTGATGCACTGTCTGTGTCAGGTGATGGGAGCAAGTGCTGAATACCAGGTGGTGTCACAGGATTCCTCACAAGCAGTGACATTGTGTGATGCACTGTCTGTGTCAGGTGATGGGAGCAAGTGCTGAATACCAGGTGGTGTCACAGCATTCCTCACAAGCAGTGACATTGTGTGATGCACTGTCTGTGTCAGGTGATGGGAGCAAGTGCTGAATACCAGGTGGTGTCACAGCATCCTCACAAGCAGTGACATTGTGTGATGCACTGTCTGTGTCAGGTGATGGGAGCAAGTGCTGAATACCAGGTGGTGTCACAGCATTCCTCACAAGCAGTGACTTTGTGTGATGCACTGTCTGTGTCAGGTGATGGGAGCAAGTGCTGAATACCAGGTGGTGTCACAGCATTCCTCACAAGCAGTGACATTGTGTGATGCACTGTCTGTGTCAGGTGAGGGGAGCAAGTGCTGAATACCAGGTGGTGTCACAGCATTCCTCACAAGCAGTGACATTGTGTGATGCACCTGTCTGTGTCAGGTGGATGGGAGCGAAGTGTCTGAATACCACGGTGGTGGTCACAGGCATGTCCGCGTCACAAGCTAAGTGACAGTTGTGTGATGCACTGTCCTGTGTCAGGTGATGGGACGAAGTGCTGAATACCAGGTGGTGTTCACTAGGCATATCCTCACAAGCAGTGACATTGTAGGGATGCACTAGTCGTGTAGTCAGGTGGATGGGAGCAAGTGCTGGAATACCAGGTGGTGTAGAAGCATTCCTCACAAGCATGACATTGTGGGTAGCACTGTCTGTGTCAGTGTTGCGCGTGATGGGAGCAAGTGCTGAATACCATGGTAGGTGTCACGTAATTATCCTCACAAGCTACGTTACAGTGTGTGATGCACTGTCTGTGTCTAGGTGATGGAGCAATGTGCTGGAATACCAGGGGTGGTTGTCACAGGCATTCCTCACAAGCAGTGACATTGTGTGATGCACTGTCTGTGTCAGGTGATGGGAGCAAGTGCTGAATACCAGGTGGTGTCACAGCATTCCTCACTAGCAGTGACATTGTGTGATGCACTGTCTGTGTCAGGTGATGGGAGCAAGTGCTGAATACCAGTGGTTGTCACAGCATTCCTCACAAGCAGCTGACTTTGTGTGATGCACTGTCTGTGTCAGGTGATGGGAGCAAGTGCTGAATACCAGGTGGTGTCACAGCTTCCTCACAAGCGAGCTGACTTTGTGTATGCGCTGTCTGTGTCAGGTGATGGGCAAGTGCTGAATACCAGGTGTGTCACAGCATCACAAGCAGTGACATTGTGTGATGGCACTGTCTGTGTCAGGTGATGGAGCAAGTGCTGAATACCAGGTGGGTGTCACAGCATTCCTCACAGAGGCACTGACATTGAGTGATGCACTGTCTGTGTCAGGTGATGGGAGCAAGTGCTGAATACCAGGTGGTGTCACAGCATTCCTCACAAGCAGTGACATTGTGTGATGCATTGTCTGTGTCAGGTGATGGGAGCAAGTGCTGAATACCAGGTGGTGGTCACACGCATTCTTACAAGCAGTGACATTGTGTGATGCACTGTCTGTGTCAGGTGATGGGAGCAAGTGCTGAATACCAGGTGGTGTGTCACAGGATTCCTCACAAGCAGTGACATTGTGTGATGCCTTGTCTGTGTCAGGTGATGGGAGCAAGTGCTGAATACAGGTGGTGTCACAGCATTCCTCACAAGCAGTGACATTGTGTGATGCACTGTCTGTGTCAGGTGATGGGAGCAAGTGCTGAATACCAGGTGGTGTCACAGCATCCTCACAAGCACTGACATTGTGTGATGCACTGTCTGTGTCAGGTGATGGGAGCAAGTGCTGAATACCAGGTGGTGTCACAGCATTCCTCACAAGCAGTGACATTGTGTTGATGCACTGTCTGTGTCAGGTGATGGGAGCAAGTGCTGAATACCAGGTGGTGTCACAGCATTCCTCACAAGCATGACATTGTGTGATGCACTGTCTGTGTCAGGTGATGGGAGCAAGTGCTGAATACCAGGTGGTGTCACAGCATTCCTCACAAGCAGTGACATTGTGTGATGCACTTGTCTGTGTCAGGTGATGGGAGCAAGTGCTGAATACCAGGTGGTGTCACAGCTATTCCTCACAAGCAGTGACATTGTGTGATGCACTGTCTGTGTCAGGTGATGGGAGCAAGTGCTGAATACCAGGTGGTGTCACAGGCATTCCTCACAAGCAGTGACATTGTGTGATGCATCTGTCTGTGTCAGGTGATGGGAGCAAGTGCTGAATACCAGGTGGTGTCACAGCATTCCCTCACAAGCAGTGACTTTGTGTGATGCACTGTCTGTGTCAGGTGATGGGAGCAAGTGCTGAATACCAGGTGGTGTCACGGACGCATTCGTCACAAGCAGTGACATTGTGGTGATGCACTGTCTGTGGTCAGGTGATGGGAGCAAGTGCTGAATACCAGGTGGTGTCACAGCATTCCTCACAAGCAGTGACATTGTGTGATGCACTGTCTGTGGTCAGGTGATGGGAGCAAGGCTGAATACCGAGGTGGTGTCACAGGATTCCTCACAAGCAGTGACATTGTGTGATGCACTGTCTGTGTCAGGTGATGGGAGCAAGTGCTGAATACCAGGTGGTGTCACAGCATTCCTCACAAGCAGTGACATTGTGTGATGCACTGTCTGTGTCAGGTGATGGGAGCAAGTGCTGAATACCAGGTGGTGTCACAGCATTCCTCACAAGCAGTGACATTGTGTGATGCACTGTCTGTGTCAGGTGATGGGAGCAAGTGCTGAATACCAGGTGGTGTCACAGCATTCCTCACAAGCAGTGACATTGTGTGATGCACTGTCTGTGTCAGGTGATGGGAGCAAGTGCTGAATACCAGGTGGTGTCACAGCATTCCTCACAAGCAGCTGACATTGTGTGATGCACTGTCTGTGTCAGGTGATGGGAGCAAGTGCTGAATACCAGGTGGTGTCACAGCATTCCTCACAAGCAGTGACATTGTGTGATGCACTGTCTGTGTCAGGTGATGGGAGCAAGTGCTGAATACCAGGTGGTGTCACAGCATTCCTCACAAGCAGTGACATTGTGTGATGCACTGTCTGTGTCAGGTGATGGGAGCAAGTGCTGAATACCAGGTGGTGTCACAGCATTCCTCACAAGCAGTGACATTGTGTGATGCACTGTCTGTGTCAGGTGATGGGAGGAAGTGCTGAATACCAGGTGGTGTCACAGCATTCCTCACAAGCAGTGACATTGTGTGATGCACTGTCTGTGTCAGGTGATGGGAGCAAGTGCTGAATACCAGGTGGTGTCACAGCATTCCTCACAAGCAGTGACATTGTGTGATGCACTGTCTGTGTCAGGTGATGGGAGCAAGTGCTGAATACCAGGTGGTGTCACAGGCATTCCTCACAAGCACTGACATTGTGTGATGCACTGTCTGTGTCAGGTGATGGGAGCAAGTGCTGAATACCAGGTGGTGTCACAGCATTCCTCACAAGCAGTGACATTGTGTGATGCACTGTCTGTGTCAGGTGATGGGAGCAAGTGCTGAATACCAGGTGGTGTCACAGCATTCCTCACAAGCAGTGACATTGTGTGATGCACTGTCTGTGTCAGGTGATGGGAGCAAGTGCTGAATACCAGGTGGTGTCACAGCATTCCTCACAAGCAGTGACATTGTGTGATGCACTGTCTGTGTCAGGTGATGGGAGCAAGTGCTGAATACCAGGTGGTGTCACAGCATTCCTCACAAGCAGTGACATTGTGTGATGCACTGTCTGTGTCAGGTGATGGGAGCAAGTGCTGAATACCAGGTGGTGTCACAGCATTCCTCACAAGCAGTGACATTGTGTGATGCACTGTCTGTGTCAGGTGATGGGAGCAAGTGCTGAATACCAGGTGGTGTCACAGCATTCCTCACAAGCAGTGACATTGTGTGATGCACTGTCTGTGTCAGGTGATGGGAGCAAGTGCTGAATACCAGGTGGTGTCACAGCATTCCTCACAAGCACTGACATTGTGTGATGCACTGTCTGTGTCAGGTGATGGGAGCAAGTGCTGAATACCAGGTGGTGTCACAGCATTCCTCACAAGCAGTGACATTGTGTGATGCACTGTCTGTGTCAGGTGATGGGAGCAAGTGCTGAATACCAGGTGGTGTCACAGCATTCCTCACAAGCACTGACATTGTGTGATGCACTGTCTGTGTCAGGTGATGGGAGCAAGTGCTGAATACCAGGTGGTGTCACAGGATTCCTCACAAGCAGTGACATTGTGTGATGCACTGTCTGTGTCAGGTGATGGGAGCAAGTGCTGAATACCAGGTGGTGTCACAGCATTCCTCACAAGCAGTGACATTGTGTGATGCACTGTCTGTGTCAGGTGATGGGAGCAAGTGCTGAATACCAGGTGGTGTCACAGCATTCCTCACAAGCAGTGACATTGTGTGATGCACTGTCTGTGTCAGGTGATGGGAGCAAGTGCTGAATACCAGGTGGTGTCACAGCATTCCTCACAAGCAGTGACATTGTGTGATGCACTGTCTGTGTCAGGTGATGGGAGCAAGTGCTGAATACCAGGTGGTGTCACAGCATTCCTCACAAGCAGTGACATTGTGTGATGCACTGTCTGTGTCAGGTGATGGGAGCAAGTGCTGAATACCAGGTGGTGTCACAGCATTCCTCACAAGCAGTGACATTGTGTGATGCACTGTCTGTGTCAGGTGATGGGAGCAAGTGCTGAATACCAGGTGGTGTCACAGCATTCCTCACAAGCAGTGACATTGTGTGATGCACTGTCTGTGTCAGGTGATGGGAGCAAGTGCTGAATACCAGGTGGTGTCACAGATTCCTCACAAGCAGTGACATTGTGTGATGCACTGTCTGTGTCAGGTGATGGGAGCAAGTGCTGAATACCAGGTGATGTCACAGCATTCCTCACAAGCAGTGACATTGTGTGATGCACTGTCTGTGTCAGGTGATGGGAGCAAGTGCTGAATACCAGGTGGTGTCACAGCATTCCTCACAAGCACTGACATTGTGTGATGCAGCTGCTCTGGGTCAGGTGATGGGAGCAAGTGCTGGAATACCAGGTGGTTGTGTGTCACAGGATATCCTCACAAGCAAGTGACGATTGTGTGTGATGCACTGTGTCTGTGGTCAGGTGATTGGGAGCAAGTGCTGATATCCAAGGTGGTGTCACAGTCATATCCTCACAAGCTAATGACATTGTGTGATGCACCTTTGTCTGGTGTCATGGTGGATGGGGAGCGAGTTGCTGGGATACCTACGGTGGGGGTCACTGCACGCCTCACAAGTCAGCTGGACATTGAGTGATGCAATTGGGTTGCTGGTTCAGGGTGATGGGAGCAAGTGGCCTGATGATGCCAGGTAGGTGTCACAGCATTCTCTCACAAGCAGTGACATTGTGTGATGCACTGTCTCTGTGTCAGGGTGAGGGTGAGCTAAGTGGCTGTAATACCAGGTGGTGTCACAGGCATTCCTCACAAGCAGTGACAGTGTGGGTGTATGGCACTGTCTGTGTCAGGTGATGGGAGCAAGTGCTTGAATACCAGGGTGGTGTCACAGGCATTCCTCACAAGCAGTGACATTGTGTGATGCACTGTCTGTGTCAGGTGATGGGAGCAAGTGCTGAATACCAGGTGGTGTCCGAGAATTCCTCACAAGCAGTGACATTGTGTGATGCACTGTCTGTGTCAGGTGATGGGAGCAAGTGCTGAATACCAGGTGGTGTCACAGCATTCCTCACAAGCAGTGACATTGTGTGATGCACTGTCTGTGTCAGGTGATGGGAGCAAGTGCTGAATACCAGGTGGTGTCACAGCATTCCTCACAAGCACTGACATTGTGTGATGCACTGTCTGTGTCAGGTGATGGGAGGAAGTGCTGAATACCAGGTGGTGTCACAGCATTCCTCACAAGCAGTGACATTGTGTGATGCACTGTCTGTGTCAGGTGATGGGAGCAAGTGCTGAATACCAGGTGGTGTCACAGCATTCCTCACAAGCAGTGACATTGTGTGATGCACTGTCTGTGTCAGGTGATGGGAGCAAGTGCTGAATACCAGGTGGTGTCACAGCATTCCTCACAAGCAGTGACATTGTGTGATGCACTGTCTGTGTCAGGTGATGGGAGCAAGTGCTGAATACCAGGTGGTGTCACAGCATTCCTCACAAGCAGTGACATTGTGTGATGCACTGTCTGTGTCAGGTGATGGGAGCAAGTGCTGAATACCAGGTGGTGTCACAGCATTCCTCACAAGCAGTGACATTGTGTGATGCACTGTCTGTGTCAGGTGATGGGAGCAAGTGCTGAATACCAGGTGGTGTCACAGCATTCCTCACAAGCAGTGACATTGTGTGATGCACTGTCTGTGTCAGGTGATGGGAGCAAGTGCTGAATACCAGGTGGTGTCACAGCATTCCTCACAAGCAGTGACATTGTGTGATGCACTGTCTGTGTCAGGTGATGGGAGCAAGTGCTGAATACCAGGTGGTGTCACAGCATTCCTCACAAGCAGTGACATTGTGTGATGCACTGTCTGTGTCAGGTGATGGGAGCAAGTGCTGAATACCAGGTGGTGTCACAGCATTCCTCACAAGCAGTGACATTGTGTGATGCATTGTCTGTGTCAGGTGATGGGAGCAAGTGCTGAATACCAGGTGATGTCACAGCATTCCTTACAAGCAGTGACATTGTGTGATGCACTGTCTGTGTCAGGTGATAGGGAGCAAGTGCTGAATACCAGGTGGTGTCACAGGATTCCTCACAAGCAGTGACATTGTGTGATGCATTGTCTGTGTCAGGTGATGGGAGCAAGTGCTGAATACCAGGTGGTGTCACAGCATTCCTCACAAGCAGTGACATTGTGTGATGCACTGTCTGTGTCAGGTGATGGGAGCAAGTGCTGAATACCAGGTGGTGTCACAGCATTCCTCACAACACTGACATTGTGTGATGCACTGTCTGTGTCAGGTGATGGGAGCAAGTGCTGAATACCAGGTGGTGTCACAGCATTCCTCACAAGCAGTGACTTTGTGTGATGCACTGTCTGTGTCAGGTGATGGGAGCAAGTGCTGAATACCAGGTGGTGTCACAGCATTCCTCACAAGCACTGACATTGTGTGATGCACTGTCTGTGTCAGGTGATGGGAGCAAGTGCTGAATACCAGGTGGTGTCACAGCATTCCTCACAAGCAGTGACTTTGTGTGATGCACTGTCTGTGTCAGGTGATGGGAGCAAGTGCTGAATACCAGGTGGTGTCACAGCATTCCTCACAAGCACTGACATTGTGTGATGCACTGTCTGTGTCAGGTGATGGGAGCAAGTGCTGAATACCAGGTGGTGTCACAGCATTCCTCACAAGCAGTGACATTGTGTGATGCATTGTCTGTGTCAGGTGATAGGAGCAAGTGCTGAATACCAGGTGATGTCACAGCATTCCTTACAAGCAGTGACATTGTGTGATGCACTGTCTGTGTCAGGTGATGGGAGCAAGTGCTGAATACCAGGTGGTGTCACAGGATTCCTCACAAGCAGTGACATTGTGTGATGCATTGTCTGTGTCAGGTGATGGGAGCAAGTTTCTGAATACCAGGTGGTGTCACAGCATTCCTCACAAGCAGTGACATTGTGTGATGCACTGTCTGTGTCAGGTGATGGGAGCAAGTGCTGAATACCAGGTGGTGTCACAGATTCCTCACAAGCAGTGACATTGTGTGATGCACCTGTCTGTGTCAGTGATGGAGCAAGTGCTGAATACCAGGTGGTGTCCACAGCATTCCTCACAAGCAGTGACATTGTGTGATGCACTGTCTGTGTCAGGTGATGGGAAGCAAGTGCTGCATACCAGGTGGATGTCGACAGCATTCCTCACAAGCAGTGACATTGTGTGATGCACTGTCTGTGTCAGGTGATGGGAGCGAGTGCTGAATTACCAGGTGGTTGTCACAGGATTCCTCACAAGCAGTGACATTGTGTGATTGCACTGTCTGTGTCAGGTGATGGGAGCAAGTGCTGAATACCAGGTGAGTGTCACGAGCATTCCTCACAAGCAGTGACATTGTGTGATGCACTGTCTGTGTCAGGTGATGGGAGCAAGTGCTGAATACCAGGTGGTGTCCGAGAATTCCTCACAAGCAGTGACATTGTGTGATGCACTGTCTGTGTCAGGTGATGGGAGCAAGTGCTGAATACCAGGTGGTGTCCGAGCATTCCTCACAAGCAGTGACATTGTGTGATGCACTGTCTGTGTCAGGTGATGGGAGCAAGTGCTGAATACCAGGTGGTGTCACAGCATTCCTCACAAGCACTGACATTGTGTGATGCACTGTCTGTGTCAGGTGATGGGAGCGAGTGCTGAATACCAGGTGGTGTCACAGCATTCCTCACAAGCACTGACATTGTGTGATGCACTGTCTGTGTCAGGTGATGGGAGCAAGTGCTGAATACCAGGTGGTGTCACAGCATTCCTCACAAGCACTGACATTGTGTGATGCACTGTCTGTGTCAGGTGATGGGAGCAAGTGCTGAATACCAGGTGGTGTCACAGGATTCCTCACAAGCAGTGACTTTGTGTGATGCACTGTCTGTGTCAGGTGATGGGAGCAAGTGCTGAATACCAGGTGGTGTCACAGCATTCCTCACAAGCACTGACATTGTGTGATGCACTGTCTGTGTCAGGTGATGGGAGCAAGTGCTGAATACCAGGTGGTGTCACAGCATTCCTCACAAGCAGTGACATTGTGTGATGCATTGTCTGTGTCAGGTGATGGGAGCAAGTGCTGAATACCAGGTGGTGTCACAGGCATTCCTCACAAGCAGTGACATTGTGTGATGCACTGTCTGTGTCAGGTGATGGGAGCAAGTGCTGAATACCAGGTGGTGTCACAGCATTCCTCACAAGCAGTGACATTGTGTGATGCACTGTCTGTGTCAGGTGATGGGAGCGAAGTGCTGAATACCAGGTGGTGTCACAGCATTCCTCACAAGCAGTGACATTGTGTGATGCACTGTCTGTGTCAGGTGATGGGAGCAAGTGCTGAATACCAGGTGGTGTCACAGCATTCCTCACAAGCAGTGACATTGTGTGATGCACTGTCTGTGTCAGGTGATGGGAGGCAAGTGCTGAATACCAGGTGGTGTCACAGCATTCCTCACAAGCAGTGACATTGTGTGATGCACTGTCTTGTGTCAGGTGATGGGAGCAAGTGCTGAATACCAGGTGGGTGTCACAGCATTCCTCAGCAAGCAGTGACATTGAGGTGATGCACTGTCTGTGTCAGGTGATTGGAGCAAGTGCTGAATACCAGGTGGTGTCACAGCATTCCTACAAGCAGTGACATTGTGTGATGCACTGTCTGGTGGGGGTCAGGTGATGGGAGCAAGTGCTGAATACCAGGTGGTGTACCACAGCATTCCTCACAAGCAGTGACATTGTGTGATGCACTGTCTGTGTCAGGTGATGGGAGGAGTGCTGAATACCAGGTGGTGTCACAGCATTCCTCACAAGCAGTGACATTGTGTGATGCACTGTCTGTGTCAGGGATGGGAGCAAGTGCTGAATACCAGGTGGTGTCACAGCATTCCTCACAAGCAGTGACATTGTTGTGATGCACTGTCTGTGTCAGGTGATGGAGCAAGTGCTGAATACCAGGTGGTGTCACAGCATTCCTCACAAGCAGTGACATTGTGTGATGCACTGTCTGTGTCAGGTGATGGGAGCAAGTGCTGAATACCAGGTGGTGTTACAGCATTCCTCACAAGCAGTGACATTGTGTGATGCACTGTCTGTGTCAGGTGATGGGAGCAAGTGCTGAATACCAGGTGGTGTCACAGGATTCCTCACAAGCACTGACATTGTGTGATGCACTGTCTGTGTCAGGTGATGGGAGCAAGTGCTGAATACCAGGTGGTGTCACAGCATTCCTCACAAGCAGTGACATTGTGTGATGCACTGTCTGTGTCAGGTGATGGGAGCAAGTGCTGAATACCAGGTGGTGTCACAGCATTCCTCACAAGCAGTGACATTGTGTGATGCACTGTCTGTGTCAGGTGATGGGAGCAAGTGCTGAATACCAGGTGGTGTCACAGCATTCCTCACAAGCACTGACTTTGTGTGATGCACTGTCTGTGTCAGGTGATGGGAGCAAGTGCTGAATACCAGGTGGTGTCACAGCATTCCTCACAAGCACTGACTTTGTGTGATGCACTGTCTGTGTCAGGTGATGGGAGCAAGTGCTGAATACCAGGTGGTGTCACAGCATCACAAGCAGTGACATTGTGTGATGCACTGTCTGTGTTCAGGTGATGGGAGCAAGTGCTGAATACGCAGGTGGTGTCACAGCATTCCTCACAAGCACTGACATTGTGTGATGCACTGTCTGTGTCAGGTGATGGGAGCAAGTGCTGAATACCAGGTGGTGTCACAGCATTCCTCACAAGCAGTGACATTGTGTGATAGCATTGTCTGTGTCAGGTGATGGGAGCAAGTGCTGAATACCAGGTGGTGTCACAGCATTCCTTACAAGCAGTGACATTGTGTGATGCACTGTCTGTGTCAGGTGATGGGAGCAAGTGCTGAATACCAGGTGGTGTCACAGGATTCCTCACAAACAGTGACATTGTGTGATGTATTGTCTGTGTCAGGTGATGGGAGCAAGTGCTGAATACCAGGTGGTGTCACAGCATTCCTCACAAGCAGTGACATTGTGTGATGCACTGTCTGTGTCAGGTGATGGGAGCAAGTGCTGAATACCAGGTGGTGTCACAGGATTCCTCACAAGCAGTGACATTGTGTGATGCACTGTCTGTGTCAGGTGATGGGAGCAAGTGCTTAATACCAGGTGGTGTCACAGCATTCCTCACAAGCAGTGACATTGTGTGATGCACTGTCTGTGTCAGGTGATGGGAGCAAGTGCTGAATACCAGGTCGTGTCCGAGCATTCCTCACAAGCAGTGACATTGTGTGATGCACTGTCTGTGTCAGGTGATGGGAGCAAGTGCTGAATACCAGGTGGTGTCACAGCATTCCTCACAAGCAGTGACATTGTGTGATGCATTGTCTGTGTCAGGTGATGGGAGCAAGTGCTGAATACCAGGTGATGTCACAGCATTCCTTACAAGCAGTGACATTGTGTGATGCACTGTCTGTGTCAGGTGATGGGAGCAAGTGCTGAATACCAGGTGGTGTCACAGGATTCCTCACAAGCAGTGACATTGTGTGATGCACTGTCTGTGTCAGGTGATGGGAGCAAGTGCTGAATACCAGGTGGTGTCCGAGCATTCCTCACAAGCACTGACATTGTGTGATGCACTGTCTGTGTCAGGTGATGGGAGCAAGTGCTGAATACCAGGTGGTGTCACAGCATTCCTCACAAGCAGTGACATTGTGTGATGCACTGTCTGTGTCAGGTGATGGGAGCGAGTGCTGAATACCAGGTGGTGTCACAGCATTCCTCACAAGCAGTGACATTGTGTGATGCACTGTCTGTGTCAGGTGATGCTAGGAAGTGCTGAATACCAGGTGGTGTCACAGCATTCCTCACAAGCAGTGACATTGTGTGATGCACTGTCTGTGTCAGGTGATGGGAGCAAGTGCTGAATACCAGGTGGTGTCACAGGATTCCTCACAAGCAGTGACATTGTGTGATGCACTGTCTGTGTCAGGTGATGGGAGCAAGTGCTGAATACCAGGTGGTGTCACAGCATTCCTCACAAGCACTGACATTGTGTGATGCACTGTCTGTGTCAGGTGATGGGAGCAAGTGCTGAATACCAGGTGGTGTCACAGCATTCCTCACAAGCAGTGACATTGTGTGATGCATTGTCTGTGTCAGGTGATGGGAGCAAGTGCTGAATACCAGGTGGTGTCACAGCATTCCTCACAAGCAGTGACATTGTGTGATGCACTGTCTGTGTCAGGTGATGGGAGCGAGTGCTGAATACCAGGTGGTGTCACAGCATTCCTCACAAGCAGTGACATTGTGTGATGCACTGTCTGTGTCAGGTGATGGGAGCAAGTGCTGAATACCAGGTGGTGTCACAGCATTCCTCACAAGCACTGACATTGTGTGATGCACTGTCTGTGTCAGGTGATGGGAGCAAGTGCTGAATACCAGGTGGTGTCACAGCATTCCTCACAAGCAGTGACATTGTGTGATGCACTGTCTGTGTCAGGTGATGGGAGCGAGTGCTGAATACCAGGTGGTGTCACAGCATTCCTCACAAGCAGTGACATTGTGTGATGCACTGTCTGTGTCAGGTGATGGGAGCGAGTGCTGAATACCAGGTGGTGTCACAGCATTCCTCACAAGCAGTGACATTGTGTGATGCACTGTCTGTGTCAGGTGATAGGGAGCAAGTGCTGAATACCAGGTGGTGTCACAGCATTCCTCACAAGCAGTGACATTGTGTGATGCACTGTCTGTGTCAGGTGATGGGAGCAAGTGCTGAATACCAGGTGGTGTCACAGCATTCCTCACAAGCAGTGACATTGTGTGATGCACTGTCTGTGTCAGGTGATGGGAGCAAGTGCTGAATACCAGGTGGTGTCACAGGATTCCTCACAAGCACTGACATTGTGTGATGCACTGTCTGTGTCAGGTGATGGGAGCAAGTGCTGAATACCAGGTGGTGTCACAGCATTCCTCACAAGCAGTGACATTGTGTGATGCACTGTCTGTGTCAGGTGATGGGAGCAAGTGCTGAATACCAGGTGGTGTCACAGCATTCCTCACAAGCAGTGACATTGTGTGATGCACTGTCTGTGTCAGGTGATGTGAGCAAGTGCTGAATACCAGGTGGTGTCACAGCATTCCTCACAAGCAGTGACATTGTGTGATGCACTGTCTGTGTCAGGGTGATGGGAGCAAGTGCTGAATACCAGGTGGTGTCACAGCATTCCTCACAAGCAGTGACTTTGTGTGATGCACTGTCTGTGTCAGGTGATGGAGCAAGTGCTGAATACCAGGTGGTGTCACAGCATTCCTCACAAGCACTGACATTGTGTGATGCACTGTCTGTGTCAGGTGATGGGAGCAAGTGCTGAATACCAGGTGGTGTCACACCATTCCTCACAAGCAGTGACATTGTGTGATGCATTGTCTGTGTCAGGTGATGGGAGCAAGTGCTGAATACCAGGTGGATGTCACAGCATTCCTTACAAGCAGTGACATTGTGTGATGCACTGTCTGTGTCAGGTGATGGGAGCAAGTGCTGAATACCAGGTGGTGTCACAGGATTCCTCACAAGCAGTGACATTGTGTGATGCATTGTCTGTGTCAGGTGATGGGAGCAAGTGCTGAATACCAGGTGGTGTCACAGCATTCCTCACAAGCAGTGACATTGTGTGATGCACTGTCTGTGTCAGGTGATGGGAGCAAGTGCTGAATACCAGGTGGTGTCACAGCGTTCCTCACAAGCACTGACATTGTGTGATGCACTGTCTGTGTCAGGTGATGGGAGCAAGTGCTGAATACCAGGTGGTGTCACAGCATTCCTCACAAGCAGTGACTTTGTGTGATGCACTGTCTGTGTCAGGTGATGGGAGCAAGTGCTGAATACCAGGTGGTGTCACAGCATTCCTCACAAGCACTGACATTGTGTGATGCACTGTCTGTGTCAGGTGATGGGAGCAAGTGCTGAATACCAGGTGGTGTCACAGCATTCCTCACAAGCAGTGACATTGTGTGATGCATTGTCTGTGTCAGGTGATGGGAGCAAGTGCTGAATACCAGGTGATGTCACAGCATTCCTTACAAGCAGTGACATTGTGTGATGCACTGTCTGTGTCAGGTGATGGGAGCAAGTGCTGAATACCAGGTGCTGTCACAGGATTCCTCACAAGCAGTGACATTGTGTGATGCATTGTCTGTGTCAGGTGATGGGAGCAAGTGCTGAATACCAGGTGGTGTCACAGCATTCCTCACAAGCAGTGACTTTGTGTGATGCACTGTCTGTGTCAGGTGATGGGAGCAAGTGCTGAATACCAGGTGGTGTCACAGCATTCCTCACAAGCAGTGACATTGTGTGATGCATTGTCTGTGTCAGGTGATGGGAGCAAGTGCTGAATACCAGGTGATGTCACAGCATTCCTTACAAGCAGTGACATAGGAAATGTAAGGCAAATTGCCTGGAATGCACATAAGGGTTAAGGCCAAGACGGAGGAGGGGAGTGTTGTGTTGTGTGTGTGAAACAATGTTGCAGAAAGAGAGGAGGGGTTCCAGCTTACCTTTTTAAGCCCAGTACAGGAAGCACATGTCCTCTTTCTGCTGTTTTTCTCAAAGTTTTCCCCACCCTTCCCTCCCTTTGTTTATTATTTTGCAATCAGTAGGGGGATCCGTCCTTATGGTGGTCCCCAGGGACTAGGGCTATCCGAAGGCTTGATGAGGGCTAGCCAGCCTATTTCTGTAAGTCCAAGGACGTTAAGTTTCAGCTCCCCAGGTATTTCAATCTGGTTTACGCACCTTTTTGATCCTGGCCCTTACTGGTACGGAGTGGTGGTTTGCACCCTGGGCTGGCGGGTGGACAGTGTCCGGGGGCAGGATGTGATCGAGGTAGAGTGACGGCACTTCCGGCCAGGGATGAAGTCCCCAGACGCGCGTCTGGGGTGTTCCCTGCCCGTGTGATTACGATGCCGAGAATTCCCTGTTTTATAGTATTGAGCTACGCTCTGCTTCTTCTCCTGCGCCCTGGTACTGCCCATCTTGTTAGCATGGGTTACTACGTTTTAGCTAGTACCTGATTGCCGCCCCCCTGGTCCATGTTTATTCAGACGGTCGTTAGTTCTTGTGTTGCCACAATAAACGTGACCTGCGGGTTTTCTCTAACCATAAAAAGTTGTTGTGTCGTTATTTTGTGTGTTATTTATTTCTACGTTTAGAAACTAAGTTGAGTTTATGTTAAACCAAGAATGTATATAGTTATAAGTTATTCTTTCCACAGAGGAGGATATGGCATTTAATCCCTTATGTGTGATGCACTGTCTGTGTCAGGTGATGGGAGCAAGTGCTGAATACCAGGTGGTGTCACAGGATTCCTCACAAGCAGTGACATTGTGTGATGCATTGTCTGTGTCAGGTGATGGGAGCAAGTGCTGAATTCCAGGTGGTGTCACAGCATTCCTCACAAGCAGTGACATTGTGTGATGCACTGTCTGTGTCAGGTGATGGGAGCAAGTGCTGAATACCAGGTGGTGTCACAGCATTCCTCACAAGCAGTGACATTGTGTGATGCATTGTCTGTGTCAGGTGATGGGAGCAAGTGCTGAATACCAGGTGATGTCACAGCATTCCTTACAAGCAGTGACATTGTGTGATGCACTGTCTGTGTCAGGTGATGGGAGCAAGTGCTGAATACCAGGTGGTGTCACAGGATTCCTCACAAGCAGTGACATTGTGTGATGCACTGTCTGTGTCAGGTGATGGGAGCAAGTGCTGAATACCAGGTGGTGTCACAGGATTCCTCACAAGCACTGACATTGTGTGATGCACTGTCTGTGTCAGGTGATGGGAGCAAGTGCTGAATACCAGGTGGTGTCCGAGCATTCCTCACAAGCACTGACATTGTGTGATGCACTGTCTGTGTCAGGTGATGGGAGCAAGTGCTGAATACCAGGTGGTGTCACAGCATTCCTCACAAGCAGTGACATTGTGTGATGCACTGTCTGTGTCAGGTGATGGGAGCGAGTGCTGAATACCAGGTGGTGTCACAGCATTCCTCACAAGCAGTGACATTGTGTGATGCACTGTCTGTGTCAGGTGATGCTAGGAAGTGCTGAATACCAGGTGGTGTCACAGCATTCCTCACAAGCAGTGACATTGTGTGATGCACTGTCTGTGTCAGGTGATGGGAGCAAGTGCTGAATACCAGGTGGTGTCACAGGATTCCTCACAAGCAGTGACATTGTGTGATGCACTGTCTGTGTCAGGTGATGTGAGCAAGTGCTGAATACCAGGTGGTGTCACAGCATTCCTCACAAGCAGTGACATTGTGTGATGCACTGTCTGTGTCAGGTGATGGGAGCAAGTGCTGAATACCAGGTGGTGTCACAGCATTCCTCACAAGAAGTGACATTGTGTGATGCACTGTCTGTGTCAGGTGATGGGAGCAAGTGCTGAATACCAGGTGGTGTCACAGCATTCCTCACAAGCAGTGAAATTGTGTGATGCACTGTCTGTGTCAGGTGATGGGAGCAAGTGCTGAATACCAGGTGGTGTCACAGCATTCCTCACAAGCAGTGACATTGTGTGATGCACTGTCTGTGTCAGGTGATGGGAGCAAGTTCTGAATACTAGGTGTTGTCACAGCATTCCTTACAAGCAGTGACATTGTGTGATGCACTGTCTGTGTCAGGTGATGGGAGCAAGTGCTGAATATCAGGTGGTGTCACAGCATTCCTCACAAGCAGTGACATTGTGTGATGCACTGTCTGTGTCAGGTGATGGGAGCAAGTGCTGAATACCAGGTGGTGTCACAGCATTCCTCACAAGCAGTGACATTGTGTGATGCACTGTCTGTGTCAGGTGATGGGAGCAAGTGCTGAATACCAGGTGGTGTCACAGCTTTCCTCACAAGCACTGACTTTGTGTGATGCACTGTCTGTGTCAGGTGATGGGAGCAAGTGCTGAATACCAGGTGGTGTCACAGCATTCCTCACAAGCAGTGACATTGTGTGATGCACTGTCTGTGTCAGGTGATGGGAGCAAGTGCTGAATACCAGGTGGTGTCACAGCATTCCTCACAAGCAGTGACATTGTGTGATGCACTGTCTGTGTCAGGTGATGGGAGCAAGTGCTGAATACCAGGTGGTGTCACAGGATTCCTCACAAGCACTGACATTGTGTGATGCACTGTCTGTGTCAGGTGATGGGAGGAAGTGCTGAATACCAGGTGGTGTCACAGCATTCCTCACAAGCAGTGACATTGTGTGATGCATTGTCTGTGTCAGGTGATGGGAGCAAGTGCTGAATACCAGGTGATGTCACAGCATTCCTCACAAGCAGTGACATTGTGTGATGCACTGTCTGTGTCAGGTGATGGGAGGAAGTGCTGAATGTCAGGTGGTGTCACAGCATTCCTCACAAGCAGTGACATTGTGTGATGCACTGTCTGTGTCAGGTGATGGGAGCAAGTGCTGAATACCAGGTGGTGTCACAGCATTCCTCACAAGCAGTGACATTGTGTGATGCACTGTCTGTGTCAGGTGATGGGAGCAAGTGCTGAATACCAGGTGGTGTCACAGCATTCCTCACAAGCAGTGACATTGTGTGATGCACTGTCTGTGTCAGGTGATGGGAGCAAGTGCTGAATACCAGGTGGTGTCACAGCATTCCTCACAGGCAGTGACATTGTGTGATGCACTGTCTGTGTCAGGTGATGGGAGCAAGTGCTGAATACCAGGTGGTGTCACAGCATTCCTTACAAGCAGTGACATTGTGTGATGCACTGTCTGTGTCAGGTGATGGGAGCAAGTGCTGAATACCAGGTGGTGTCACAGCATTCCTCACAGGCAGTGACATTGTGTGATGCACTGTCTGTGTCAGGTGATGAGAGCAAGTGCTGAATACCAGGTGGTGTCACACAATGGGACCACGTGAGTTGTCCTCTCACAAATCTCATTATATTCTCTAAGCATTTAACATCTGTAAGTTTGACTGGTTTATTGTAAGTCTCTTTTACTCAAAATGTAAAATTAGTCCACCCTTTTAAAGTGACACTGTAGTGGAATAATTAATTAACTATTTAGAACATATAATGTTTCCACTACTTGTGGAACTTTATGTGTTTTACCCCTGCAGCCAGTGTGCCAATTGGCAGCATCATTTGCACAACTCTGCCAATCACCAGCTGTGTTTGGCTTGAGAGCTGCAAGCTTGTTGCTCCCAAGTGCGACTTTACCTATGGGTTTACCCTCCTTGCATTGCATAGTGTATTAAACACTCTTCAAATGGGTTCCCCACATCTGTAGCGTTACATTCATATTATTCCTAGCACCAAACAAATCACTTTTGTATATTTACTGGAGGTTCAGAGTTCTAAAGCTAACTCACTTGAGACATATCTTCTTAAAAACAGACAGCAGCAAATATTACTGAATATTTAATGATCCATATGTAAAACCATACAAAAGCCTGTAAAAGATATCCAGAAACGCGTTTCTCTGCCTTCTAATTGCCCTAAGCATCTCCTTAGGCTGTTAACCCCATCCTATTGGATGTAAGCTGTGTTTTACATTCATGCCTAAGTATGCTCTAGTAGAAAGGAACAAATACTATGAGATAGAAGTGAATTTATTAATAGAAATAAATTGGAAAGTTTTCTTTTAATTATATGCTCTGAATCATAAAAAAGTTTAAATCTTGACTTCTATGTCCCTTTAAAGGGGCTGCAAATTGAAAAAGAATAAATGTTTATGATTCAGATAGAGCACTGGTTTTAAAACGTGTCCATAGAAATCCCTAACAGGCCAGATTTTGAGGATATCTGAACTAGAGCACAGGTGAAATAATCAGCTGATTCATAAACATGGTTATTTTACCCGCTTTAACTCAAGGTATTCCTGAAAATCTGGCCTGTTATGGACGTCTGATGACAGGTTAGAAAACCAGTGAGAGAGAGAATGCAGTTTTAAACAACTTACCAATTTACTTCTCGTAGTTTCCTTTGTTCAAGCGCATACCTAGGTAGACTCAGGAGCAGCAATGCCCTGGGATCTAGCATCTGATTGGTGGCTACACATATATAAATGCCTCTTGACATTGGCTCACCAGATGTGTTCAACTAGCTCCCATTAGTGCATTCCTGTTCCTGAGCCTACCTAGATATGCTTTCAACAAAGGATCCCAACAGAAGGAAGCAAATTATATAATAGAAGTAAATTGAAAAGTTGTTTAAGATTGAATCATAAGTTTCATGTTGACGTTTACTGTCCCTTTAAGAAGACATTTCATTTAGAGTGTCTTATTTTGCATCAGTTTGTGAAGTACACAGCTTAGTCCAATTCTTAAAGTGGTAACATTCTCTAAAAGAGACAGTGCACCTAAAACAAGTGTAATATATATACATACTATAAAGTGCTGTTCATAACAACTTATACTTGCAGTGGTAAGTGAAAATAAATGGTTAAAGGGACAGTCTACTTGATTTTTTTACTTTTTAAAAAGATGGATAACGCTGTTAGTACTCATTCCCCAGCTTTGAATAACCAACACTCTTATATTAGTATACTTTAAAGATTGCCTTTTTAAGCCCTTGCAGGCCTCCCCATATCTCAGTGCTTTTTTATTAGCTTTTTTAATCTTGCATAACAGCCAGACAGTGCTAGTTCATGTGTGCCATATAGATACCATTGTGCGGCTTAGATACAGGTAATAATACAGGTGAAAAAAATTATCTATCTTTTTAAACAATAACAATTTTGAAGTAAACTGTACTTTAAGGCGTATTTGCCCTGAAAATAAACCAAGCCTACACATTTAGACCACACAAGAAGTCAGACATTATAGTACTTTGCTGTCAAAATCTATAAATAGTTTTACCTGTGTGATGCGCTTGTACCCAAGCTTCTGCAGACTACCTCCTTATTTCAGTTCTCTTGACAGACTTGCATTTTAGCCAATCAGTGCCCTCTCATAAGTAACTCGAAGGAAGTGAGCACAATATTGTCTATATGGTACAAATGAACTAGCGCTGTCTAGCTCTGAAAAACTGTCAAAATGCTGTGAGATAAGAGGTGTCGTTCTTGGGCTTAGAAATTAGCATATGAGCCCACCTAGGTTTAGCTTTCAACAAAGACTTCCAAAATAACAAAGCAAATTTGATGATTAAAGTAAATTGAAAAGTTGTTTAAAACTGCATGCCCTATCTGAATCATGAACGTTTAATTTTGACTAGACTGTCCCTTTAACTGAGGCTACTAGCAGCAGCAAAGCAATATCATGAAGCAAGTCTTACAGAATGCAAAGCTGTTGGTCATTTGCCTACAAAGGCACAAACATCTCATATCTGCAACTGAGTGTTTAATACATTTGCAGTGTATATGAGTAGATCTTACCAATTGCTGGCCTTTGGGACCCCATCCGGCGTACTGCAGTTGCGCATTCCGAACTTCTGGTGGATTTAAATTCCGATGTTCCCTAGAAATAAAAGCAGATTGTGCATGAGGCATATGCTAGCCTTTATTTTATTGTAGCTACACATTTCCCAAACAATTTTTATAACTGCCCTTTGTGTATGTTATTTAACCTTTTACCGATGTTATGGCGTTGTATTCCGTCCAAACAGCGCTGGGCTTTAGGACCATTAGGACGAAATATGTCATAACTGTTTGGCTGTCCTGAAGCCAACGGCGCTTCCTGGATGTGATCGTGGTCTGGAGGGCGTGCCTAGCATCATTGGGATGCCCCCGTGACCCAATGCCATAATTGAAATCTCGCGATCGTGTGCACGATCGCGGGATTTAAATTTGTCTACATCGGAACGTTGTTATGACCCTATCAAGAAAGGGTTAATAAATAGCATTGTGAAGTAGGAAAATTCTTTTAGTCCACTTAGTTTAGGTTAGAAATAGCACAGAGGAGTAACTCATGTGCTAGTTGTAGGTGTTTCACAATGAGAATCCTGTCAAGGTACAGCCATACAAAACAATATCAGTATCTCTTGGTTGAAGTCATTTTACAACAGTGGGAAGCACAAAGGAGCAGTTAGCAGTAGTCTATAAGGGTAACAATACGATATCAGAATGTTATCATGAAAATCCTGACTTTCTAAACTTGCTTTTCTCAATATTTGAAAACCTGTGTCTGGGAGAGGGGCTGTCTGAGTCTGGGCAGCTGGCCGAACTAACAGGAGGTTTAGCGAGCTCGGCTCATGGAACCTGCACTAAAGTTAGAGAAGGTGCTGGGAACCGAGAGCGTAAAGCCAGGTGTTATTGCGGCCGGGGTTCTGGCAAGAAGAGAATCAATTTAACTCTCTCTCTAGAGCATGTTAAAGTAAGTATTTGTAGCTACTGGTGAATTTTTACCTGTAGATTCGAAACAGTTACATTTGTTTAAGGAAACTAATGTAAATGTTTAACACAAATTCGATTTTCGTTTCATTTTAAACTAAATAAAAACCGAATATTGCAGGCAACCTATATTAGGGTAAATTAATTTCCGAAACAAAAATTTTGGCCGAAAGATTTTCTGGCCTGTACATGTCTATGAGATACAGCTAAAATCTCAGGGGACAACAAACACAAGTCTTGTTTACACTATTGGTGAGACAAACCATAGTTCTGGACTGCTGCACTAGTCGAGGTCAGTCTAGTGACAAATATAGGGGTTGCTAGGTGCACCCTGCTGACTTATCAAGGCCAACCCTGCTACATATATTTCCCATTGACTTTAGCAAAACAATGTACTTCATACTAACATGATGACAGTATTTAGCCTTATCTGAAAACTAAAGCCCAGACTGGCTCCTCCAAACTAGGCAAATGTTGAGTGGAATTTGGCCATTGAAAAACAATTGCAGTAAAAAGGATGTTGATTGATTCAGTTAAAAACAGTTAGCACTAGCTGATACGTTATTCTATAATAACGCAACTGAAATGTATTGTAATTACAAGGTGTTTACTGTGTAATTTGTTTCAGACTCTGGTAGCACACACATTTTTAAGTTCCATAGGAACCCTTATACCAGTCTGGTATGCTACAATTTTACTGGTGGTTTATGGTTCTAATTACCAAAAAGATCTTCATTTTGTGTCTACATCCTTTACAACCTTTACACCAGACCTTCCTATAGAGGGAGCAAGCACATGAAATTCAGCAACTCAGGACTAGACCATATGGACAAATGCTAATCATTAAAGGGACATACATTTAGTTAGTTGTATTTCTATTATTAAATTTGCCTCATTCTATTAGCATCCTTTATTGAAAGTAGGGTTGCCACCCAACCAGTATTTTAACGACATGGGCAGTATTTTTAAGGCTCAGGTCAAAGTTGAAAGTAAAGATTAAATATAGAAATACAAATGCTATCATGGTGAAACGTATCTTGTGTGTATTAGAATTTTATTAAAAGCCAATGAGCATTTATCAGTCCTATCAGCTTTAGTTCCTGTATAACGCTGCACTGTATAATAATTTATATAAATTCATGCTAATGAGCATGGCCGGTATTTTGTTACAGAAAAAATGGCAACCCCAATGGAAGGAGCAGCAATGCTCTACTGGGAATTAGCTGAACACATTGGTAGAGCCAATGATAAGAGAAATATATGTGCAGCCACCAATCAGCAGCTAGCTCTCAGCAGTGCATTGCTGCCCCTGAGCCTACCAATGTATTCTTTTTAACAAAGGTTACCAAAAGAACAAAGCAAATTGGATAACAAAAGTCAATTGGAAAGTAATTTAAAATGATGCTGTATCTGAATCATGAAAGAAAACATGTAGGATTAATTTCCCTTTTTAAAATTTAGGTCTGTGGTCTGACTGTGATGATGAACAATTTTCTTATTTCCCAGCAACAATGTTATTGAAGATTTTTAAAGTTTATCTTTTTTTTTTAAAAGCCCTTTATTTTTTATTTTTATTTCTAAAGTTCATTTAATATGTTATTTATTTTAACTGAACAATGAATACAAAGACGATTAAAAGACTCTCCCACTATAGGGCTTGGAGACTGGAAAATATAAGATGGTGAAGAAATAACTAAGGAGCTGATTCTAAACAATTCTCCGGGCTAGATGTGGTTTTCTACAGCGACCCGCACAGGGGCAGCCCTCACGGAATTCTTTTCAAAAAACGGTCTGCACTTGTGAGTCACACAATGTTTCCCACAGAAATAATGAGAGCTCTCTGTCAGGTAAAGGTTCTCATTGGAGGGTGATAATAAAATATTATGCCTAATACAAATCAAATTACGCTGTTTTCAGTGCGCTGCACCTTAAAATCGCTGTTATTTTAGGTTTTCCTTTCAGAGTAATTCATTTTTTGAGTATTTTGATAAAAACTCGCCACCTTTTAATTTAAGAGTAACAACAGGGAGATCTAAAGGGTAAAAATAGTTAGAGAATTATGCTGGAATTTGAGAGACAATACACGCCCATGAAATGACGATGGTCAACCCATTTTATCCATTTACTTTTAGTATTTTGTTTTGCACATCCAGTGTAATTATGATTTATGCTGTGCAACCAACACAGTTATAATAATATACTTTTTACCTCTGTGATTACCTTGTAGCTATGGCTCTGCAAACTGCCCCCTTATTTCAGTTCTTTTGACAGACTTGCATTTTTAGCCAATCAGTGCTTGTTTTTAGGAGCTTCACGTGCCTGAGCTCAATGTTATCTATGTGAAACACAAGAACTAATGCCCTCTAGTGGTGAAAAACTGTCAAAATGCTTTCAGATTAGAGGTGGCCTTCAAGGTCTAAGAAATTAGCATACATACCTCCTAGATTTAGATTTCAACTAAGAATACCAAAAGAACAAAGCAAAACTAGTAATAAAAGTAAATTGGAAAGTTGTTTAAAATTAAATGCCCTATTTAAATCATGAAGGTTTTTTTTTTACTTGACTGTCCCTTTAATATAACACATTTTTCCTGCTGACTTTTTTGTGAATGGTGTAATTATTTGTTTAGTATGATTTTAAAATGTTCATTGTGCACTTTTGTAACATATGCATCTCCTTCCCATACAAAAATGCAATATACGCTCCTCAACAAGACAACCTGTTTTCCGGGTAAAAAGTGGCTTTGTTCTTAAAAATGTCTGCATGCTTGGCTGACGAAACGCGTAGAAGCTTTATTTCCTTATGGACTTCCTTAGGCTAATGACCGGGATTCTGACTGTGCAAGGAAGGTGGTGAGGTAGAAGCTAATGTTCCAAGATCAATACTGTTTTTTTATATGCAAAATATTTGAGATTAAACCATGAAACCAAAATGAATGGCCCAATACACCTGTAAACATTGCTACTTTTGGAAAAAAAATCTCTAAAAAACTATTGCTATTAAATGTAGGAAATATGCAATATTGATCCAATATCTAAAAAGGCAATATTTTTAGAGCTAACATGAAATGATTAGTAACTGCACTCAGATTTTTTGTGATTATTTTATTTCTGCCAGTTACTCAAAGTCTTTACATTTTGTCAATTTTCCAGACTGTGAACTGTGCTATTCAGTGCCAAATCAAATATAATTCTTCAAAATCAAACATAAGTGTTGTAAAACCCTTATACAAGCTATTAGCTGCCAAATTAGTTTAAATATGCCACAAATCACAATAAGAAAGAAAAAAAAAGATTCACAAAAAATGTAAAGGATCTGTGACACATATAATTGTAATATTGAATACAAAATATAAATACATTATTTTTTAATTATTTTGAATGGTGTTTCAAAGGTTCATAAATTTACCCTCTATCTCATATTTAGGGCCGGATATTCAAAAGCTTGCAAGCATGGAGAGAAATCATACAAAATCTTTGAGATTTTTTTTAGACCTTATATTGTAATGTAGGAGTCTCTCCTTTACATAAAAACCCTGTATTGTGAGATTAATATTACAAAAAACATTCAAACATTTTTCTAGAGACTTCTCTGTACTGACAAGTCATCTTAGATCATCTCACCTGAGTGACGAGCTTTTGAATATAAGGTCCTTAGTAAAGTAATGGCAAAAAAGTGTACTAAAGCAGACATTCAGGACCAGGAATTTGGGTGGTGTTTCAGTGGTTCAGGGCAGGTCAAATTACCCAAGGCAGAGTTAGGATGGCTGTAGGAGGGGCCAGAGTGGGCTGTGGGTGTAGGTGGGCTTTTTTGGGCAGTGTTTCTGTCATTTCTAATTTCATAAATTGAAAATGAGATTTTTTTTTAAGGATTAAATTGTGGGTGACGGAACTGTAATACAGAGCTCCAAAACCAGAAGGGAGCTCTGGTTAAAGTCACAAAAGCTGAGAAATGTCTGGGCTTGATGTGTAAAAATGGTAAGTCCGCTCATCACAGGGGTTGGTTATAGCTTTGGAGCCCAAAGCAATCAGCAGCTAGTTATGTGCATTAGGCAAAGTGTGTTTTACCAGCTGCCAGTTATGTACATTAGATGCTGAGCGTTATATTATTTGGTGTCTTTATTT